>NC_083654.1:9666201-9756784 GCF_963576545.1 Limanda limanda | reverse complement strand
CACCTTGGAAACCCCGCCCACAGACTCTGCCTCTTACACGTGGTTGCCAGATCCACTGTTGTCCTACGGTGGCCGAGAAAGCCCAACACGTGTAAATAGAAAAAACACGGGCAAATTTGGAAAACAAACTTCATCGATTTGATGACGTGTGCGCTGCAAAAAAGCCACAAACCATGCAAATACAAAAACGTGCTGCAAAAAGCCACAACACAATCATACTTTGAAAACAACCTCAACAATTTGGTGACAATTTGAATTTAAAAGCAGTGTAGATTGACAACTGAGAGTGACTCGCTATTGAAGCGATCACGTCAGTGTGACCTTGCAGACTCTGGCATTAAAGATGGCGGCTTTCAAAATCTGGATATTTTGGCTTCATTTCAGAGAATTTGGGAGAAGGGCAGATGTGTTGTCTATTTTAATATAGTCTATAAGTAACACACTAATCTTCACCACAGATCTATATTTTATATTTCAAATATTTTATGCATGAAAATATAGTGTCTTAAAAAAACATGGTAATTGGAGCAAAGGAAGGTTTAACTGATTTAAATGTTGGCACTACTTTGTAGATATAACAATACATTTGGCAATAAAAGCAATGCTGCTGGGCTTTAAAAGCAGTTTAAATGGTTTGGCATTGGCATATTCTGATTTCTAGTTGTGGGTTGCTTTTCCCAAACAGACTTGCCAACCCGCATTGCATCAATTGAATGAGGACTATTTTGAGTGTGGGCCTAATCTTTATTGGCGTACAGTGTTTTATGAATTATACATTCATGTCATGCAGTTAATCACATTTCAGTGAATTCATATTGGAGTCATCTTGGTGTCACAGAGCAGTGTAATTAAGCTGTTTAGAAATTTAAATCATTTGGCATTCATTTTCCTTCTGTCACATTCTTTTCTAGAGGGCCACACTTTGGCGAGTACATTTACAGTACAGGTTAAAGCAGTCTGCTGTGCACCGAAACACAATTACATGCAATATGACAGCACTGTACTTCATAAATATATGTTTTCTAATTCAATGTACAGAAATATTCACACACATGTGCATACTACAATATATATAGTATCCATAATATCATTGGCTCTTTTGGAAAAGGCTCTTTTTTCTCTGTCACTACAAAAGAAGTTGAGAGCACAGCTTATTTCTGCATTAACAGTCAGCAAGTCATACATATTGTAACTATTACATACGTCATATGTTTTGTTAAATGTTTCCCACAATCAAAAGTGTCCATAACAGTGCTGCAGCCAATGGTGTGACAGTAGCTGTTCTCCGAGGCCCAACGAAAGAGTTAAACCTCCAGCGAGGGAGACAGTCGATTGGTAAGCTGACTCCCATAACTATCCTTGGCTCAGAGCAGGCACCAGAGCGTCCCTTTAATTCCCTCTCAGTCCGTCAGGTTTTTTTAAGGGGTGAAACTTCCATAGAAATCTGATGTTTACTCCCCGTGATCAGACAGAGGAACTGCAAAATCGCCATGCGGTAGTTAACTTTTCAGATCAGGTGAAGTACTTGCAACCGGTGGAATCGATAAGGCAGGAGTCGGTGCATCGGAGCTGCCCAAAGGATCTGCAGGGGACAGGGAGAAAGGTTTTTTAACAAGACTGCAGTAAATGTACAGTAACATTTTGCACCAACACTTATGACCTACGATGTAATAGCTCAGAGTGTTTGCTTCCTTGCCAAGAGTTACATAAGAGGATTTGGTGCTCCTCTCATATCTGTACAATCAATATGGATTCGACAACTACAGCAAATTAGCTTAGCTTAGCAGTAACACTGAAAATAGGGACAAATTATAATAATTATACATTTATTTAAGTTACAAAGTGCTTTACAAGGGCAGCAAAATAAAACAGATAGGTCATAAAATCACGAGTCAATCAGGAATCACAAATATTTAAAGACACTATGATTTAAAAGAACTCTAAATGACTTAAAAATCAGGAATAAGCCCTCTGAAAAAAGTACAATCAAGGAGATATAGTGTAGAGTAAGGGAGCTTTAATGGGGAAAGAGGGTAGATGATTTTTTTATACCTTTGGACAGAGCTGGGTTTAATTATTCAAATCCTTGTGCTGAGCAAAGCTAACCATCTCAAGCTCTAACTTCATATTTAGTGTGTCAACATGAGATTGGAAAACCTCATTGTTCAATCTTAGCACAGAAGATCTCTGTGAATTTCCGACCTATGGTGCAGCCAAGTGCTCTCGCACCTTCGTGGTGTTTGTTAGTATTTTCATTTGTAGAAGCTGTGACTGAGCATACCCAGGAAGATAGGACTTGCAGGTCTGATAACCAAAGTCCTTTCCGTCGCACTCTTCCATGCCTTCATGTCGGTAGCCGTCTCCACAGTAGGCCCACTTGCAGTCTGAGGTGATGAAGGGAAGGAGATGAGGAAGAGGAGGAGGAGGAGGAGGAGGAGGAGGGGGTCGTGGAGGGAAGGGAGGGAAGGAGAGACATTACTAATTGCTTTGGCACACCTCCGTGTTTCACAGATGCTAATACAGCATTTTTCCTGCTAATTTAATTGAACAGCCGAGCCGAGAGTAGCGGGAGGATGGCAGGAAAAAAGAGAGGGTGAGATTAATGAAAGATCAGGGAAAGGTTTCACAGTGCGCACTGCTTTTATCCTCTGCCATGTGGGCTCAGACTCTGTGGTGCACTGTAGTTAGGCTCTGCGGGGCGTCTCATGAGCAACTGGGTATATGGCAGCATGATGTTTATGCAGCAAAAAGCTTTGTAGTTGAAGAGCAGTGGTTTTTTCTTCATCTAGCAGATCTGTAGATCGTTAGTCAAGCAACTATTTTTGAATCTTTATCTTTACATTGCTGAGCATGTGTTTATAGAGGAACAATAGAAGCAGGTAACTCACTGAGGCAAGCGTCAGTGACGAGCTGGTTTCCATCATCACACTCCTCTCCGTGCTGGGCCTGCACCTTCCCGTCCCCACACACACCCTCTCTGTCCGGGACTTTCTCTGTGGACTGGAACGCCTGGAAGGGCTGGACGAACCGTGAAGAGGAAAACAAGCGTTGACTTAAAATTACAGGTGAGCAGATGTAATGGGATCTTGGGCAAACACCAGGCTTAACCTGGTAAACTACAACGGTACTCAGTAGAGCTCATACCTGAACAGCACCTTTCATGTATTCAAGCTGCACCAAATTTCAAACACTCCAAAAATATCAGTTCCCTAATTGTGCCAGACTGTTTTCCTATCAAAATCCAAGAAAAAACAGTCCTGTAGCAATGTTAAAGATGTGTGACTTAATATTTTGTGTTCATCTCCGACACATACTGCATCCTTCCTCACAGTTTTGTGGTTTTGCATAATCCTGCTAACTAATAAACAAACAAACAACTGCAGATGAAAACACTAGGAGAGGACTCAGTAGAGAACAAACCCCCGCCAAGGCCCGTCAGCCCCTTTCAATTCAACCAAGCTGCACCAAATTTGTACACACTCAGCACTATTTCAGACATGACCTGCGGGTTAAGGGAATTGGAAACAGAGTTTAGCCGCAGTTTGTCTTTCACACAAACACAGCAGGAGGTTCTCTGCACAGACGCTTTTACAACAGCAACAAATCCACATTATTCAGGCGAGAGGTGGAGCCAGCAGACAGAGGTCCTGTTTGTCAGGTTAGAAGAGTCATCAAACCAACAACTCTCTCTGCTGGGAAAAGCTTTACAAAATTGAAATAATAAGCTGTAAGGTTTAAATTAAGCACACTTTTGGCCTTGATATATAAAGTAACTGTGAGCTGTAAATCATGTCATGGGCTCACTGGCTCACTGACTGTGAAATATACTACAGCTTTCAGCACCGGTTACCTGTAAGGGCTTCCATCCATCTTTATCTTTGAAGTACAGCATCCTCTGATCCTTCCTAAATGCCAGTGCATTGTCCAGATGAAGACGGCCCATCTCCTCTTTATTGGTGACCACAAATATCTTCAAGTAAACAACGAGAGGACATTAAAGACTGATGAATAATGATTGTTTCAGTAGTGATACACATTTAATTTGGATGATATAGGGCTGTGTTGTGGTGACCAGAGTCTTACTGCAGGGACTTTATTGGAGCCCCCCCGTTGTGTGTAGCTTCCGAAAGGAGCATTATTAGCTCCAGGCGTGGTGTCACAGTCACAGCGACCTGGTGCACCGGGGGGTCCCTTCTCTCCTTTTTCACCCTCTAGATAGAGACCTGCAGAAAGAAACGTACTTTATGACACGGTGGTAAAAAAACACATGCCTACACCATACTGATCGTGTTTGTGTGTGTGTGTGTGTGTGTGTGTGTGTGTGTGTGTGTGTGCGTGTGAGTTACCTGAGGCCGGTGGACCAGGTGGCCCAGGAAGGCCATTTGGACCTGGGGGACCTGAAGGGCCCATGACTCCTGAGGCTCCAGTCTGGCCCTTCATGCCCTGTGCAAACCAGAAAACATCACAATATTAGAAAAAACACACACACACACACACTCACTCACCCAGTGACTTTATCACAGCTATGCACACCTGACATGTAGGCCACCATGTGTGTGTGTGTGTGTGTGTGTTTGTGTGTGTGTGAGCAGAGTCAAGGAGTCTTGTGTATTCTCCTTCCTGTCTTCCTCTCACCTGTTTGCCTCTCTTCCCAGGCCGCCCAGTCGGTCCTCTCTTCCCTGAGACTCCTGGCTCTCCCTTTGGTCCCTGGTCACCCTGTAAGAGGAGTGTAATTGAGGAACAGCCTTATGATGTTAAATCAAATATTTAAGCATCCCCATTGTTTAATCATTCTTACCTTCTGGCCAAGCATCCCGGACAAACCAATGGAACCCTTTAAATGGACCAAATGAGAGATTTAATGTGAGATGACATGTAATTCCCACCACAGATTTGTTACTCGAGTGTTTAAAGTTGATTTAATCCAGCTCTGACACAGACAATTTGAA
This sequence comes from Limanda limanda, assembly GCF_963576545.1. NCBI lineage: Eukaryota > Metazoa > Chordata > Actinopteri > Pleuronectiformes > Pleuronectidae > Limanda > Limanda limanda. The sequence continues at coordinate 9,751,835 of NC_083654.1, read as the reverse complement.
TGGTAAGGACCTGACAGATTACATCTCATGAACCACTTTGGATACTAGCAGAAGCTGTTCTACAGGATGTCACTGCCTGATCAAATGATTTTGACCATTATTACACACAGAACACTTTGCAAAAACAATTCCAGGGCCTGGAATAAGGAAACTCCAACCTTATCGCCTTTTGGTCCTGCTGACCCCAGGTCACCACGAGACCCCTTTCAAAGAAGAAAAGGGTAAAGGGAGGTGAAACATAGCATATTATAGTTAAGTAATTACAAGGAGTTGCTATGGTGCATGTGACTGAATTTACCTTATCTCCTTTGTAGCCAGGTAAACCCTGAAAAGGCAGATGAGTGAATGATTACACAGAAGGGCATCGAACATGTGTGTGATGATGTACTATTGTGACAGACCTTTGTCCCTGGTGGGCCCCTCAGTCCTGGTAATCCCATGAGTCCTGAATCCCCGTTCTCCCCCTTATAAAAAACAAAACGACACCATATATTTTAGTCTGTGCCATATTAGTAATGAGCCATTTTCCACAAAAATGTGTTAGTACATGGAAAACCATGTGATTTACCTTGAGTCCCTCTGGACCAGTCCATCCAGGTAGCCCTTGTTTCCCTGGGAGACCTGGCGCTCCTGTACGACCCTGCAGCAACACAAACACATTTGTCTCTGCTTGTTTAATATAGAACCTGCTGCTTGTGTGGTGTTAAGCTGTAAGAGTTAGTTGTGGAGCGGTTTGCTGACTGACGGTCTTGAGGTAACTCGGCACCTTCTCCCTGTTTGTCCATGAGGCTCAACACCATGCTGCGCCGGCCTGATTTTGATGGAGACCAACAAATAAGCTGCGAATCTGCGATGCCCTGATAACAACAGGACAAAGGCTACAGCCTGCAAATCTTAACAATGCCACAGACCTTAACAAGTGGACTGGAATAAAGCTTTATTTAAGCAGGAGGGTCAGATATATTACACAACACCCTCACGTCTCGGTGACACCTGGACGAGTATCCCAGGGGTGCTGCAATGCTTGCGGGCGTGCTCTCGTTTAGCCGCCTGTCATTAAATCAGAGGCCTGCAGAGACACTGTGGACCTGCTGCTGCTGTGTGGAGTGATTTATCATGGAGAGCCAAAGCACTCAGGGAGATTAAAGTGCAGAAGTGGAATGCTGGAGAGGCTGCATCAGCAGGACTGGAGTCCAGTACGGCGGGCTAATGGAGCCAGGCCAAGGAAAGGAAGGAGGAAGAAGGGGAGGGGGGGTTCGTAGGAGGAGAGAAGAGAGGGGGATGATGAAGAGGAGGACGGACAGACCACATCCAGGGATACAATCAGGTTCTGGTACGTGGCCGCAGCGGCTACAGAGTCTAATGGGGCATGACCCATTTGGCAGCTGCCGAGGATATTTTGAGCGCATCAATAGACAAATCGCATCACAAAGATTGAGGACGTATCAGCTGGACAAAGGAGGCAGAGAAGGAGGAGAAATCCAGATCGCATTATTCCAAGGACACGCGCGAGACGGACCAAAGAGGGATGAGCGAGAGAGTGAGATATATATACGGGAGAGGAGAGAGAGACTCACCTTTGACCCTGGGCGTCCAATTTCTCCCTGGAGGAGGACAAATGAGGGGAGAAGAGGCAGAGCGCTCATTAGAGCTGAGTGGGACACAAGGACACACGCACACATACTTGCGTGGCAAAATACATTAGAGGCATATTTGAGAAATTAAAAAAACGCAAACCTTCTCCCCTTTCGGTCCTCTGATGCCAGGCAATCCACTTTGACCCTGGGAAATGAAAACAGATCTATACAGCTCACACATTCACTATTGAGCACAGACAAATCAATACTACAAAATGTTATTTGGTTTGATTCCCACATCATTTTTAACAATATTTGCATCTGCAGTATGATTTCATTACGTGATGCACTGTGATGTTATCCAATTGAAAAGCTTCTAATGGCAGTTTACAACATTGTGTGGTATTCTAATTTGCAACACAGCCTTACGTCTGGGCCCAGGGGTCCAGGTGGTCCGGGGGGGCCAGGCGAACACCCCTCAGGTGTTACGGGTTTTTCTTTTTGCTGCTCCCCTCCTCGACCAACACTTGGCTCCAACATGCTGATGTAATCCTTCAGACACACAGGTTTGAAAGTAAATGAGGGGACATCAGGCAGACAGGTTGAGTGAGAGTGCGTCTGTGTAGACCTACGGGACTGCCTCTCTTCCACAGCTGGGGCGGCGGAGGGAAGAACAGCGGCGGAGGCGGAGACACGAGACAACAGGGGTCGAACCTCATCGGCTCATCCAGCAACCTGAGGGCTGAGAGGCCGGGGGGGGGGGGGGGGGCAGAGAGAAGCAGCCGTGACAGAGGCAGGCTACATGTCCATCAGTCAGGACACTCACACACACAGATGGATGTCTTCTTACCTGACTGGGCAGAGAGGATGCTGTCCATGAAAGGGTGATGGGAGGAGGCCCACGCAGGACTCAGGAGGAGGTGGAAGGACACTGCAATTTTGACCAGGTCCATTCTACTGCTCTACTTGTTTACTCTCGTTTCACTGAAAAACACAAACACAGGCTGTCTCACACACACACACACACAAACACACACACACACACACACACACACACATACAAACAGTCATGTCCCAATGACTTCTAAGGACATTTCATTGACTTACATTGAGTTCCTGAAGACATACTACAACTTCCATTAATGTTACCCTTACCTCACCTATCCTAACTTAACTTAACTGAAACCTAAACCTTACCTAATCCTCACCTAACCTAACCATAAAACATGTCTCAATATTAAACTGTAATGACTTATGTTATGGGAGCTTGCCTTTTGTCCCTGTACCATAAATCAGCTTCCCACAATGTGACTATGTAAACAGGATTAGGTTCCCACAAACACATAAACAGACACACACACACACACTATTTATGCTGTCTGAGGTTAATGCAGTTACTGGCAACTGTCACCTCCCCCTCTGTGCTCTTGAGGATGCTTCATCACTCCCTCACTTTTGTCCTCTCTCTCTCTCTCTCTCTCTCTCTCTCTCTCTCTCTCTCTCTCTCTCTCTCTCTCTCTCTCTCTCTCTCTCTCTCTCTCTGTCCTCACAGCATAATAAACTTGTTGCACCTCAACACTGCAGCAGATGCAGTCAGCGCTGTGATTCCAGCCATGCCCCCCCCACCCCCCCCCCCACACACACACAGACACACGCACACACGCACACACCCACACTCCAAGCAGCCCTGCATGTGATGTGCCATGAAGAGATGTGCCATGAACCTGGATGAAGAGACCATGCACTCACTGACAATTCATAACAATCATGCAACGCTCACAGGTTCACCCACCCACCAAACCAAACACACACACACACACAACAAAACACACACACACACACACACACAGACACACACACACACACACACACACACACACACACACACACACACACACACACACATGCCATTACCTCTTCCCAAATCCACGACTAAACGAATATGTAGGAAATTGAAAATGACAATCCCTTGAGCCACGTGCGTTTTGCAGACTAGATGCTGCACAGGACGCTGTTCACTCCATCTTCACTCCTGATGCTCACACCCCTTCTACCAGTCTCTACAGCCTCTAGCTCGTCCTAATGCATGGACAACAGTGTCCTCCACACCATGCATTGCTTTTAACGCACGTCCCTTACCTTCCACTGGAACTTGTCTGTCTCCTGTCACCTAGACGCAGCGCAGTCCCTCGCTCTGTGGCTCCTCTCGCATCTGGCTCGCTGTGGCGGATCTGCACCGCCAATAAATCTGATCCACTTATCGACCGGCGTCTTCCCACACAACACAACTGTTTGGAGGGGGGGCAGTAGCAGAGGCCGGTGAGTGGAGCCAACACAGAGGTGCCAGATGCGGATCAGAGCCCCAGTCACAGCTGTCACATCTGGATGGAGCTCGGTGCAGCAGCAGGTTGAATGTGTGAGCTCACCGTCCGCATGCTGCCACTCGTTTAGCACGTCTCATCTCCACAGGGATGCTGATGGTGTCTTCGTCAGGGAAATGGCTCCATCTCCTGGACATTTTGCTCCACGACAGAATTTGTTTTTTTTTGTATGTTAGGAAGGCTTTATAAATGGGAACCATGTCATAACAAAATACCTCCAAATTACCTCCAAGACCAAGGAGATGGTGGGGGACCTTCGTAGATCCAAACTCCCTCGACCAGTGGATCACCATGGGGAGCACATTGAAGTGGTGCAGTGTTACATTTACAGAATTTAGGTCGGAACCTGGATAACAAGCTGGTTCTCAAACACTGACACGGCTGTTTTTTCTCTGGAGGCTCAAGTCATTTAATGTCTGCAGTGAAATGCTGCTCATGTTTTGTCGGTCGGTGGTTGTGATTGTATATTTTTTGCTGCAGTCTGCTTGTGGGACAGCTTGAGAGACACCTAATTATTTTTATGCAATTTCATCCATTATGTGCAATAATACTCATGTCTGTTTATACTTTGTTTGCCTATTTATTCAATATTTGTCATTTAATTTAGATGTGTGCAGTATCCTATTGTCGGTTTTATTTTAGATCTTTTATACCTTTAATAAAACCCATACGATTTTAAGTTACTTTTGTGAGCTGGGTGCAGCTTGATTTTATTTTCCTGTGCATTTCACTAGCGAATGGTCTGAATGACACAGAGTGGATCTTGAATCTTGTATCTTCACCTTGCAAACCTCAAACGTTCTAGTTAGTGGACGACCCGTCCTCGGTCCTCTTTGATTCATTATGACACAACAGAGATATGTAGTAAAGAAAACAGGTAATTTTTTTGCATTCACTATAAATGTTTATTTAAATTCAGTATAACCAAAACCTATCACAAATTACAAAGCACATTAACATCACATTGTACGTTCATTGAAGTTATGAATAAAAAGGTTCATGAGCGGCTGGACACTGACATCTGCTCTGAAATCTACAGCATACTCAAACATACATGTGCGTAAAAAAGACATTTATTACAGGAGCCACAGTTTGGGCCTTGGTGAAGTTTCAACAGTTTTATACCGAGGAACATTTTTAACGTCATAGTGGACTCTGAATGTGGTGACAGTACCAGAGTTGACTAATTACCTAGTTTTAGTTTGATATATTTAAAATTTGAATTGTTCTGTGAATGTTGACGTGGGTTTTCGCCAGGTGGCTTCAGGCAACGATGCAGCACTTTGAGCTTTCTTGTGGCAAATGTGGCCCAAATATCTCAAAACAAAGGTGGGACATTTCTGGCTAACATGCGGTGCTCTTGGCAAGGTGTCATGATATGAACCTTAAGTTGCCCATGTGGTGGATATGACCTAAATAGCACAAACAAATTCTGGGCCACCTTTGGCACCTTTGGTTGATATGCAGTATTGCTATGGCTTGTGGCCCAGATCTGTCAAAAAGGAGTGGACCGCCTAAGGGTCATAGTTCCATACGGTATGTGACTACAACACTAAAACTTTTTCCAAATTGACCCAAGAAGAACAAACACTTATAAACAGAAAGAGACCCAACAAGCAATACACATACAAAGATAACCCAATAGCAATTACCATTACAGTTATGGTAGGAAGTAGGATTTAAAGTGGCGAAAATGCAAAGTCTGTGAAACCAGATAGTTTCTGTGCAAGTAGCAGAAAGTTTTTTTTGTAAACGACAGCTTTTAGAAAAGGAAGGCTGCCTCTTTAAGAAGCCCCGACTGAGAAGTGACTGGAGGAATGATAATTAAAAACAGTCTCCATGCGAACATATACAGTGTGGAAACAAAGTTGTATTGCAACAAAAGGTAGTCCCAGAAATAAAAAAATAAACTGTAAAGGTACAGTATAATGCCACTGTCGGCAGCTGTATGATTGTTCTATAGTATTTTTAGGAGGTGGAGTCTTTTAAATAAGCTATAATATCATTTCTGTCCCTTTTCTTCCTGAGCCCAGAGAAGATCATCTTGGTACCGGGAATGTACTTCTTCGGGTTTTGGAGGTAGACATTCAGAGTTTCCTCGTCCCATATGATACCTGAAACAGCAAACATACACATCAACTGCATGTTAAGGTTTGTAATATGTTTTCATTAAATAATGTCACGTTTATGAAAAGCATGAACTCTAACACATGTTGTCACTTGGTTTAGGTTTTCCTGCCTTCACAAACAGGGGCAGAAGTCTCCTTCACCGCTGTCCCACATGTTCAGACCTGCTCCTCTAACTGCCGGGTATGACAAATAAAAGAACCAAGCTGCTGTGCATCCATCCATCTATCTATCTATCTATCTATCTATCTATCTATCTATCTATCTATCTATCTATCTATCTATCTATCTATCTATCTATCTATCTATCTATCTATCTATCTATCTATCTATCTATCTATCTATCTATCTATCTATCTATCTATCTATCTGTCTATCTGTCTATCTGTCTATCTGTCTATCTGTCTGTCTGTCTGTCTGTCTGTCTGTCTGTCTGTCTGTCTGTCTGTCTGTCTGTCTGTCTGTCTGTCTGTCTGTCTGTCTGTCTGTCTGTCTGTCTGTCTGTCTGTCTGTCTGTCTGTCTGTCTGTCTGTCTGTCTGTCTGTCTGTCTGTCTGTCTGTCTGTCTGTCTGTCTGTCTGTCTGTCTGTCTGTCTGTCTGTCTGTCTGTCTGTCTGTCTGTCTGTCTGTCTGTCTGTCTGTCTGTCTGTCTGTCTGTCTGTCTGTCTGTCTGTCTGTCTGTCTGTCTGTCTGTCTGTCTGTCTGTCTGTCTGTCTGTCTGTCTGTCTGTCTATCTATAAACACAAATTGATCGCTTTTGTTTCTGGTTTGAACGTTTTTGCTTCAGATGCACCTTGATCGTACATTTACAAATTCAACCAATCAGTCGCCAGGAATTGCAGCAGTGATCCATACCTTTCTCAATGTTGGCCTTTGTGTAGGAGAAGCCGGGTGCCTGACCCGTCTTCCTCCCGAACAGACCCCACAGGTTGGGTCCCACTTTGTGGCGTCCCCCCTCTTCCACTGAGTGACACTGGGAACATTTCTGGGCAAACGCCTTCTTCCCTTTCGTGATGTCCCCCATGACCAGCAGCTGCAGGGAGGAAAGATCACAGCGGCAAATGTGGAAGTGCACGACTACACACCGAATTAGTGGAAAGTGAGACAGAATGGGAGACCCAACCCAGGGCACAGAGGAAATACAACATTACCCTGAAACTTCCGGATTGCTGCTAAACAAGTTATTATGTTCACAGAGAAAAAACGCAGCAGTGTTGAGTTGGCAAGCGAATGAAGAATCCAAGTCACAGCTTTCTTTACTTGCTGAAAATAGAGCACATAATACAGACGTCCCATTATACTGAAAACATCAGGGAGGAAAACACAGCAGTGAAAAGTTTAAGAGGGAGGGTAGACGAGGACAACAACACAAGGAAGAGAGTGAAAACACACAGCACACAGGGGTGAAACAACCGAACACAAACTTCACTGTGTACCTGACAGGATAGTGAGGGTCCAGGTGGAAGTTTCCTCCCTTTTGCCCGAGTCAAACTTCTTAGATCTCTGTGTTGTGGCGTTTTGTCGAGGATGAAACCGGCAGTAAAAAAACTCGAAGCCAAACGGATCAAGTTTCTGGAGGGAGGGAGGGTTGGAGTCGGGTTGGAAACATATTACACAACCTCTTCCAACTGTGTGTGGGCCACGCCCTGCTACACAGCCAGGTGAGGTATGTTAAATATGTTATGGGAAGACAAAAAAATACTTCTGCTGCAGTTGCAGCTTTGAAATAAGATGTGATTTCAGATTTACTTTTTAGGGCATTGGAGAGAACATGAGTCGAGGTGGTAATGCATGAGTGAGTGAAAGTATTGTGGTTTGAAGCAATTATTATTTATTATCCGTGACATCTGGCCCCCACCTCTCCTGTCCCCAGTTCCCCTCAACTCGCTCTGTCGATGATACATGTTTTAAACAGCTACGCTCTTTATGCAAATAATTACACGGAGGATGAACATGCAGAGCGAACATGCACCATATCCATCAGATTTGAAGCAGACGACAACAGGCACCGTAAATAAAAATTCAGGAAATGCGCAAAATTGATGGAGTCGACCTTGGAACCGACTGACACACCTGAATGTACTGCGGGCCGTTACTCATGTGGTGAATCACACCTGCACTTCTCCTGCTGTGACATGTCAGAACCTGAGGTGTGAAAAAAGGCCCAAAGGATCAGATTCACTCCAGTTGTTTTGTCATTGGGTCATATTCAGATACTTGATGAGCAGCATACACACACACACACACACACACACACACACACACACAAACACACACACACACACACACAGACACACACACACACACACAAACACACACACACAGACACACACACACACACACACACACACACACATACACACACACACACACTCACTCACACACAAACACACACACACACACACACACACACACACACACACACACAAACAAACACACACACACTGTCTGCACCCATCATGATTTGTCTCTTTCAGATCTGCTCTCAGTCCAGCAGATGTCTATTTTATTTTGGGATTTTCTCGCCCTCTAGCGGTGGATCAGTGTAATGGACAAACCCTGCTCATGACTCCATATTTCTTTTAAGGCAGCTTTGTGTTTTGTGTGGGATGCAGTACTACTTACTGTTTATGACTCTTTATGAAAGCTAAGGCTGTGACACAATTAAGTCCCTTTGTGAAAGCCCCCACATGAATCAGCATTGAGTTGCATATGATTATAATTCCAAACACTTAATGGGAATATTTCCCGATTTTATTTTTATTGAATATTTTTGGTGTGGTATTCATAATGGAATTTGGGGATAAAGTGGTTTGAAACACATAATATAAGAGACACGTTTATTGCTACCTTACTGTTTTTTTTTATTTTTCAGTAGTTTTCAGTCAGTTTGCTTGATGGTTAATGTTATACCCAACTCTACCTGTATAATGAGACAATAAGGTTTAGAACTAAGAATACAAAATATTTTACAAAAGTCTTCTAGCAAAACCAAACGATAAAAACTAAGAAATCATGCTACACATGGTTTATTATAAAAGAGACGATAACAGGGGAAGTAGACAGAGACTCTCTGTTCATCTGTGAGTGTAGTGGTGGTTGTATAGATGATTGGAATAATTGTCATTTCATAATATAAGTTTGTAAAGCCCAATAACTAAGGGTTAGGGTTAACCTCAGCCGAGGCCAAACACTTTCCTTCTGAAGCCACATTTACAATCACTAGATCTGGATCTTTATTTACATTAAGAAATATCATGCCAGATTGTTCATCACAATCTACGACCAACATCTTAACAGCAGGAGACAACTCTTATTAAAGATTGTCTGACCACATGGTCTTTGTGAAGAAGACTCACACATGTACAGATGAACAAAAACATCTTCCTTTATCTTCATTTAAACAGTACAAATTCCTGACTCACTAATCACCAGGCTCTGTAGAATATATTTGAAACCAGTATTAAAGTACTAATTAGGCCCCTTAATCTGGGTTTCTATTTTTTATACAACATATACATTTGCCCAAAGTTCAACAGTCTCCACTTGCTCCCATTTGAATTCATTACATCCAGCTCTATATTTGGATCTGCACCAACTTGCCAACACTCATAAATATCAGTCCCCTTGTCATCAAGACCTTTGTTATTCTCGAAGAAATCAACAAACTCATTGAAAAACTTTCAAAATGTTCAATACTGGGGAAAAAACTCCTGGATCCACCTCCTGACCTGGATAAGTTCCGTGGTAATCAGTCCTCTGGGTTTTTATGTAATCCTGTGGACTAAGAGAAAAACAGATGCAGACGAAAACCTCATTTGAAAATTTTATTTCTATCATCACTGATGTTTTCCATTATAACATACAATATAAGTTAAAGGAACTACAGAATTTGAAATTTGAAATTCACTTTATTAAACTTTGACTTTAAACATTGAATTTTCTTCCATTTCCACCTCTGAGCTAGATGTGAAGTCTTCGTCCCTGTGGGAAAAGAACACACAGTTGATGCTTTTCACAACAAAACTCACAAATGACTAGTATGCACGGATGTTCAACTGAAACAGTTTAAATTTGAAATAAAGGAAATCACCCTCGTGACAGACTAGTGACCTGTCCAGGTCTTTTGCCAAATGCCTTGTTGGACAGATTCTGAGCAAGAAAAAGTGAGTTTGAGACTGAACTGATAGAAGACGAAATACCAGTTGCCTACCAGTGCAATCCAGTTTTATGGAGCTGCTCAGTTGCCAGAGTCTGAAGGAGGCTCCAGTAAAGACTCCTTCTCCCAAATCTCTGAGGTAGCTCTGGGTTTGGTGCTAGGTAGGAAGGAGGACACTTGGTGCACGTTCGCCCTAGGGAGCGTCCAAACCTCTGGGGCATGTTGGGGTAGTTTGGTGCCTTGTCTTCTTCGGGGTCGATCTGTCTCCCAAAGCGCATGGGCATGTTGGCGTGCATGTGGCCAGGCTGGGCAGTGGGCGGGTACAGCTTGATGATGGTCGGGCGGCTGATTTTGCTGGTGGTTGGGGTCACGCGCATGTGGAAGCTCTCCGGATCCAAACTCTTTCGGATTTCATTTTTTGTCTGGAACGGTAAACATGATGTCTAAACTTTGAGAGTTGAGTTACAAAATACAAGGAAAGTAGATAAACAAGGTCATGACTGCCTCACTGTTGTGTCTTAAAAATGTTTTTAATAATGAGTTATTAAGGAGAAGCCTCATTGTGGTTCTAAAAGCAATAATACGCTTTTTCTATTGCAGTAATCTCAAAAAAACTATCAATTGCTTTACAAAATACAGATTAAATAACACAGAACAAAAAATTTAAAATATAAAGATTAACAGACATCCATTAAAATCTGTTAAAAATCAGGCATCAAAGACCTTGATATTAAAAAAAATTTCAATATATTTGGATAAAACATTGAAAAATATTGAAAACTCACTAAATTAATTAAGCAACTGATGCCTACAATAATTATTAATAACATTAATGATGTACTTTATTTGTATTGCATCTTTCATACACGGAATACAGCTCAAAGTGCTTCACATACAATATGAGGAAAAAATCGAATATAGTATGGAGGACCGACATGAAAAAAAAAAAAAAAAATACAAAAGATGACTCAATAATTAAAAAGGAATTCATACATAAATAAATAATGGAATCTTCAGGTAACTAAACAAACAATGTCAAGATACATAAATGGCCTATTTCAGCACCAAAACAAATATTTAAATTTATGTGCTTAAGTGTCCTTTTTGTCATTTAGGTACTTGTTCATCTAGTCGAGTTATTTATTTATTCATTATTCAATTAATAATTTAGTTAAAGTATACATTTATTTACTTATTTATTTACATAATATCAAGTTATTGACTTATACAATTTAAATTTTGGCAGCTTTGGTGCTCCATAAAGAGATAAATTCAGCGGCTACACAGAATATTCGAACACATTAGATGATTCTTACTTGTTGGTGCGGCTGTCTCCTCACTGTGTGTCTCCCGTCTTCACCACCCAACATAGTTTTATCGCTGTGGATTGATTTCCTGTAGAGGTCAGACGCCGCTGCCCCTCCAAGACATCCCAGCATCAGGAGCGCTGACAGAAACACTGTGGTCAACATGTTAACAGCAGGAAACATCCTTTATTTCCCACTGACCACAGTGTCCTCGGCTATATAAAACCATCTGACCACATACGTCACCTGCGCTGTGTGATGAGGACACCAACACACACGCTTACAGACAAACACAAAAGCACATACGTCGGCCCATAGCTTCATTTACACGGAGCAAATTCCTGACTTAATAATCAACCGGCTCTGAAGAATATATTTGAATCCAGTATGTAAGTCCTAATTGGGCTCCTGGATGAATGCTCATCAGTCTGGGTTTTTTCATTTTTTATCAAAGAAGAAACAAGTGAGAAGATCAGAGAGAAACTAAATTAAGAACAAGTGTTCAATGGGAGGAAAAGCATGCAGTACAAACAATGGTTCCACCACTCAACTAATTACAGTTATGTTAGTTAGGCAAGTTCTTTTTCTACACTAATGAGCAGGGCTTTTAAAAGGATTAAAGGGATAGTTCACGCAAAAATGAAAACGTACTCATCGTCTACTCACCCCTATGCCGATAGAAGGGTGGGCGAAGTGTTAGAGTCCACAAAACACTCCTGGTGTTTCAGGGGTAAACAGTGTTGCAGCTAAATCCAATACAATTGAAGTAAATGGTGACCACATCTTGAAAGGTGAAAAACAACAGAAAAAAAAATAATAAAGAGCCTGCATTCTGCTCCTGTGGTGTCATCAAAGTGTCCATAATCCCAGATATAAAAATTTCACTCGAAACAGCATCATTTACACCATGTCGTGAGCCTAAATGTGTGAGTTCTAACTGATCTCGTCAACATTTACAGGAGCAGTAAGGAAAAGGGGGATAACAGAGGACATTTAGGCTAAAAACGTGGTGTAAATTACGCCATTTTGAATCGATATTTGAATGTCGGGGCTTACGGACACTTGGATGACACCACAGGAGAAGTATGGAGGCAACTTCTGATGTTTTTTACGTCGGAAGAGGATGTTTTGGCTGCAGTGCTCTTTACCCCGGTTTTTCTACTCAAACACTTCACCAAGGCCTCCATCAGCATAGTGGTGAAAAGATAGAGTGAGTTTTCATTTTTGGGTGACCTATCCGTCTTTCAGGTCCAAACATCTATTTTTCCTTTTTAACTCTTGAAACAACTGAACTGTGCTTATCAGTAATGTTTCATCAGCTCCAGTTGTATTGCTTTGAGTAACAAAGACATCAGTTCTTCCATGAAGAAAAAAAAATTGCAGCTCAAGAACATTGTATTGTTGAATTGAATGTTTCATCCTACAGGGCACTGCAGCTAATATTCCCTATTCTAGATTATGTTTATATCTCCCATCAGACCACATTAAAATCTAATCTTCGACCTCTCAAACCTAACTCAAACCTAACTTATAATAGACTCTAGGTTTGTTTTAAGATGCCCTTTTACAATTTAACATTGTTATATAACTAAATTTGTTCAGAATCAATCTATAACTTCTTTTCATTTCGTTTGGTTATTTCTTTATTTAACCGTGTCCTCAAGCATTCATCTACATTGCTTCTTAAGAGAATGGAACATATTTAATGTGCAGGTGCATGATCATGTTGATTCATCTCAATACTAATAAATTGTCAAAAGAAAGTGACACAGGTTATTTTTGAAAAGTTACAGAAGCAAAACGACATATTTTTGAAGGTAAATATGAATATCAGAAAAACAAAAACAAATGTTTAAGGTCATATTTTGGAGATGACTGAGGATATCTTGTCTTTCTAATAAAATAATATAACTAATTTGTTTTTTTCTTTTTCTTGTGAACAATAAGAAAGATGTACAATCCTCTGCATTAGTTTTTAGAGGAATAATGCATCATATTAACCAGGATCCCTTATTGTCTGGGACTATGTCTTTGGATGGGTCTGCTCTAACTCCATGTCAGGAATGGATGTAGAAAATCCAACATCCGACAGCAGGATCCGGATGGTCAGCAGGGGACAGTCTGATGTTTATTTCTTGATTGTTTTGTAAATCATAAAAGACCAAAATCAATGCATTAGCCCATCTCTCAATATTCCAATCACATTCACCCCTAAGGCAACATACATCTTTAGAAATGGATAACAAACATATCATTTCAAAGATCACATCTGTTGAGGACTTCTTTTAGCCCTGGCTGTGTCTCTTTGTCAGGAGTAAATCCTTCATTGCACTACTTACAAATGACAGACAGTTTAATGCAGCCAAGGCCAATTATTCTGACATTTATGAACGGTTAATCTCCAAAAACACCGGGTCCTGTATTCACGATGATGCCGGTCCATGACATCTTCTCATTAGAGTCTGTCTGACGAGTAAACACCCACATCTTTCAGCTTTTTAACTGCCTTAGTTTCACCTGTTAAGCCCGGTCTGAGAGAACTGACAATATCAGACCTGACCCAACTCCTCCAGAGGCACAGACGACATCGTACAACAGGTTGTGTGGAAAGAAAACTAAGGTGTTGCGTTTGTGAGGCAAGTGGAGGAACCTGCATGTCTGGCTTGGGTAGCTCTTGTTTTGCAGTGGAGCATCAGCAGCTGCTCTTTGTCTCATGGATTTGCAGGATCCTGTGTGTCAAAGGGTTACAACCATCGACCTGACTATATCTTCTTCACAAAGAGCTTCCATTTGCTTATATTCTATCTTTCAGGTGTGTGTTCAATGTGTAAACCTTCTTAAAAAAGCACAGACGACAGGCAATCATCTCCTCCTTGTTTGATCCACCTTGAATTCACTCTGTAAAGCTGCTGCGTCGAACAACCATTGGACAATTCAACACAGACACTGGGCTGTCGTCAGCCGCCCTTCCTGTTTAGAAGGTTTCGATTCACACATGACTCACTGAAGCTGCATTTGCGTCCCCAATCAGACAGAATGTGAGGAATGCCTGGTGCGAGACACAGGGTGATCATGACAACCCTCAGGGAACTTTAATTTGATCCATGCGTCACGACCCTGACATTTTTGCCATTTGCCATGTTGCCATCTCCTGTGAGCGCAGCGAGCATGTAGCACAGAATGCATCTGGTTCCAGTGACTCAGTATTAACCTTAAGATGTTTTTTTATGGTTATGGTTTCAGTCTATCTTTCTGTACGATCACCTCCCACCTCTGCGCAGCCCCTCTCTTTGTGCTCTCCCTCTCTGACCCTGGCCCCCAGCTCGCCGACTATGGGGTCTGGGATTTACGAGCCTGTCTCTGACACTTATCCAGAGTCTTATCCGCAGAGGGCTTCCCTATACTTCAAGCTCTCCCTTTGTTCTCTCACCGAGCGCTCTGAGCACTCCCGCAAAGACCTTGTTCTCTGCCAGTGTAATTCTCTCATGCTTAATGTTTTTAATGTGTATCCCTCTCCACCCCGGCGGCCTTTTCATCTTTCCACTTTCCTGCTTTTGGCCTCCCCATGTAGCTCACTTTCCTGAACACGGAGTCTTCTCGACTGAAATATAGCCCTGCATGTTTGATTTAATACACCGCAGCCTTCCATAAATAATAATGTGTTTTGGAATAGTGGTGGATCCATGTTTCATACACTTGTATAGCCTATTTTGTATATCAGGCATGTAGGCTTTCCTGAAATTGTCATTTGTCTGTAACATTCATCCACTTTTTGGACTCAAGGAAAACTAATCAAGAAGAAGAGGCAAAAATAAGCACATGCAGACCCAAAGGAGGGAGGAAAAGGGACCGAGACAGGAAGCAGAGCCCCAGAGTCGACAGTGACACCGTTGATCCTCGCCCGTCTCTTTGTGTCTGGGATCTGGCGGCGTGCCCAGAATTCCTCGCCACGACTGCACGGGACACCCTCAGATTCCCGGGATGATTTGTGTGAATGTGCTGTTATCCCCCTGTTGAGCAGATTTATGTCCAGTTTTATCTTCCCCCTCACTTAGACATCAGCCGGGTCATCATCACAACACTTTACATGCCCGTACACTCAGCGAGGAGACACATTCATCAAGGCCTCGTGACGGGTTATAGTTTTATCAATGATCAAATCCATTTCTACGAGATCACTGCATTATGATGTATGGGAAGACGCTCTGACGCCGGGCAGACAGACACACAGGCTCGTGCTACAGTGCTGTGTGTGTGGTCGGTGCAATTGTGAGTTGTGTTGTTGTGATTGTGGCCAATGATGATGATGATGGCTCCAGGGATCTCACATGACCAAATCCAATAAAAAAAAGTCTCCGAATTACAAAAAAACTTTGAGCCTATAGAGGGACAAGGAGACAGACGCTGGACTAGACAGGACATGAGTGTACTTTTCTGTCTTTCCACGGAAAGACAATAATAGTTTTATGTTTTAAGTATTTAACCTGACACATGTGCGGAGGCCTGGGCCTTTTGGGGCTGACAGCTTCCACACTGAAACCTGCTCAGGAAAAGGTTATAAACTATCTGGGTTGGTTTCCCGACAAGTGCTAAAAATGTAGAAAAACAGGATGAGATTTGATATTACTTGAAGAACCAAGCTGGAAATATTCTATATTTTTAGCTTATGCCAAAAAAATGGGACCAAGAAAATACGACAACCAACAATGTGTTAGTTTCTGTTTTCAATTTACCCCCATGTTGGTTGCTCTAAATCCCAAACCGATAGTTGCTATTGAAGATATGAATCTTTCAGCAAGGGAAGAATGTGTCCAAAATTCTTATATAATTACATTTTTAAACATGGCTCAGTATTTGTCAGAGATCATTTTCAACCTCATGTCAAGACTTCTTGGATAACTTTTTTTTTTTTACTTGTGTCTATCAGTTTGCATTTTGATGATTTATGTATTTATCTGATCAAATCAGTTTTTTATTTGCTGGTTGGAATGCATGCACATATTCATTGACTCTAACTTTTTATTATTATTGTTTTTATCAGTTATGAGTTTCATTTCTTAGATTGTGAACATGAACATGGGTTTAGCCTGTTTTTGTTAGACATGAAGAGCCAATAAATCTGTACCTAACGATAAGTCGATTGGAAATAAAGACAAAACAAAAAATATGTTTATGCTGAAATAAATCAGAGCATTTAAAAAATCTTACTGATGATAATATTTTAAATGTTTTAAAACTGAATTAATTTGAATTTACTTCAAATTATAATTTGTAGCAGTGAAATTCAACAGTAAATATTTATACAGAGAAAAATTGCTTACTTTTTTGTGGTAGGTTTTTATTTTTCTTGTTCACATTAAAAATGTTGTGTTAGGTAGTTTAGTTAGGCAACCACTAGATGGCGCTCTAGGTTTGACTGATGAAATGATCAGAGTTTACAGATTTGTTTGTGGGAGCTGTTTGTCTGTTTCTATGTATTAAACTGCATCATAATTATTTGTTTAGCAATCATTTCATTTTAGTGTCTGTGGATGAGATGATTCATTTTGTGCTGTATTTAATGGCGAACAGTGGGAGTCGTCAAGCAGCGTTGAACACAATGTAAGAGGGGCAGTCCACAAGGTGGCGCTCTAACCCACCTGTTCCCCGTTTGCAGAGCAGGGGGAGGAGCCTTTGAGAAAGAGGTGGGGTCAAAGAAGGAGGTCCATCGAAGAGGAGGAGTGTCCCAACAGAAAAGAGGGAGGGGTTTTCAGTAATGCTAAGAAGGGGAGGCGCTGAGAGCACTGACCAATCATCTTCTAGCAGAAATGCACCAATCAGAGAGGGAGAGGTGCAGGGAGGCAGTCAGGAAACAGAGCAAATGACCCTTGATGAGGGAGAGAGGGGGGAGGATGATGGGGAGGATGAAGGGAGGAAGAGGGGCCCTGGGAGAGGTGTGTGTGTATGTGTGTGTGTGTGTGTGTGTAAGAAAGTGTTAGGTTTGGAAAAAAATAATAGTGCAGTGTGTGATTTATTTATCATTTTTTATTTATCGAAAGATATATTCCTTTAACCAATAGGTGCTAAATATCTGTTCAAGTGTAGAGATGAACAGAATTAGTTTGACTGAGAAAATAATTGATTTAGTTTTAATTCTTTCCATGCAATCCGAATACACAAACCCACAAAACAAAAATTCTTAAAAATAAAAACACAGCTGAGGATAAGAAATCGGGCTGCAAGAAAACATAAATGATATAATATGCGGAAAACATATAACAGAGTTTACCTCTAATTAATGTGGAACAATATTATGAAAATCCTGCTGTTTTGGTTGAAAAAACAACTTATCCCTGACATTTTGCTGTTTTCCTTTCTCCAACTTGATTTGAATGTTTACGTGGTCATTTATCTGTTGAGTGACTTTCATGATCCTTGGGCCCTGGAAACCGCTAAAAGTCCTGCTGCATAAATCCCAAGCACACCGGTGTCAATAAAAAATAAGCATCTTTTACTTCGCTCTTGTTGTTAGATAATAATACTTAATGGTTTTGTAAATAGCATCAGTGCAGTTTACTGTGATGGGAGGCTGACACTACGGAGGCTGGTTCCCTCGGCGTCTCTCCTGACCTTCGGGGGCGTCTCTCTGATGACCAGTTTGGCTGCTGCTCAGAGAGTTGGGGAGGGTCAAAGGTCGCCTGAGACACCCACACGGAGAGCTGCGCTGTGACCTCCCACCCCCTCGCCGCCATGCAGCTGAACCCTGCACAGCGCCTAAAGCAAAGCAGACACACACACAAACACACACGGAAATATCTAAACTTGTTTTACCCCATAAAAATATATTTTGGAGTTTTTTTCAATTTGCCACGTGGAAAAAGAACCAAGTGAATCAGTTTATTTTTCAGGAACCATAATGATTATCACTAATTGAATTCATGAGACCTTGGAACAGCGATGGGACACGATGTGCTGCCCTAATTTATTTACTGATTTGTATTGATTCGAGAGGCAGCAGGAGGCCGGGAAGAAACAGGAGAAAGAGCAAATACCAGAGAATGGCTTCAGACAAAAGTCTTAATTTTCGTACTTTCTCTTTATATTACCTGATATATGTGTAGTCATAGTCTGACCTCACACTTTGTGATAATCTTCATATCCACATTTAAATTGAACCCTTGTAAGAACATCGACCTGCATGTCTGAATTAAAAATAACACAGCAGTGACTTCTCTCTTAGGCTCCTCTTGCAGCTAAAACACTTATTTTTACATTATGGCAGAAGAACATCCTTCATTTTGAGAAAATAAAGTTTTCTTTAAAGAATAAACCGTTCAAAAAGATCTGTCAGCCTCTTGTGTGTTATCTCAAAGTAAAGCGTAGCGGACGTCCATGGTGTGATTGACTGTTCACTCTCCCTTGACACCTTTACCTGTGTTATTTTAATTCATTTACTTTCCATTTCATCTTTCCCTGTCATGTAGGTCACTTTGTACAGAGCAGAAGGTCAGGCAGGGAAGGAGGGGGTTGTTGCTGCATGTTTTTTTGCTGTATTTATATGTTTATTTGGATAAAGGTATCTGCTGTAATTTGTTTTAGTTTTTTACTTTCATCTTGTCTTCTGGAAACACTGCCTGAGTTGATGTGTTCTGTCTTTGATGAAAATATACTTGACAAAAATTAGTTGCAAAAGAAAGAAACTATGAGGAGCCTCATATAGTGCAAAGTAACAGTCATGGCCTGATAACATCGTTTAAATGAAATATTTACTTTTATTATAAGAATCTATAAAAAATTACATTCTTTGTCTAAGTTCGTAGTTTATGCACAAATAAGGCTAAATAAAACTATTGCAATGTTAAGTAATTCTACTTGTGGCTTGGGTTGTACCAGAGTATATGTTAATGTATGTAGTGTAATACCTATTGGAATGGAAGGAGCAAACAAAGACAATAATTACATCAGAACAGATATAATGTAACAGCCTTCTAGAAATCACTCAAAAAAAAAAAAAAAAGGGCTTAAATACCAATATTAAGGTGCAAGCACTTAACAGCGTCTGTTTACAGTTACAGCAGCAACACTCATGTTTCACTTCCAGGAAGCTTTCAACCTCGGATGCGTTAACTTCCATAAATAAAGAACACAAAGCAGTCGTGCTATATTAAATGTGCTGGGTTGTTGTTACTTGTGTGTAGATACATGTAATCGAAAATGAATAGAAAATGATGTCATTTTTTTCTTTAAAAATAATAATAATAAGGGCTGAATGTGTGCAGTGTGGAGATACAGCTCTTTCTCTTCATGCTACTTTGTTAGCCTACATGTTTCTTTCCTCGAAAATATTCTTTTAGAAAACAATTCAGTATTTATTTTAAGAGTACATCATATTCTAAAAGTTAATGACAACAGGTCAGTACATTTTTGGAATTAAGGGCATTTAAAGATATATATAAGACAAAGCATGATCTTAGATGGTTTCTGCAACATTTACAGGTGACCAGGACACTTCAAAACGACACAGTGTTGCAGAAGAACATGTGTCAGATCAGTAATGTCATAGTGATAGTGGAAGATAATTCTGGTGATTTGGTCACAGAGCTTTAAGGGTAAATCTGAAATATGTAAAAAAAAAACTGGCTACCAAGGTTGCACGGTGCTGCTGGTTGTCCATAATCATTGTTTTGCAATATTATCCATCACTATGACTCTTAGACATATGAGAGAAAAAGAAGGAAGAAGGGTTTAACCTGTTTACAAGCTGGAGTGATTTCTAATTTAGGAAACATTGTACATTTTACATTAGAAACAATAACTTAGTTGAATTATTTTCATTTACATTCTTTTAAGTGGAGGTTTGGTTGTTTCTAAACTGGCAGAATCAGTCCAAGTTACCGAGAACGACCATGCTTCATTCATTAGTTTATTAAACAGACAAACTGCGTCCACGGAAACTCGAGGATTAAATCTATTTCCGCTCTATTTTTGATCAATTCAATCCTCACAATTATTTTGTGAAGTAATTCAATTTCAATTGTAATTTATCACCATGTATTTTATCACCATGACCAAAGGCGGTCATTGAGCCTCCTCCTCCTTTTTTTTTTTAAAGGGGAAACCAGTAAATTGCTTTGAAACAGAAGAGCTAAGGTATTAAGTTTGACAAAACAGGATGAGAGGGGCACGCAGGCTTCCAAACAGCACTCAAGTACGACACTGTGCATATTGAGTTACCCTCCATCTCCGCACACGCTCCTGCTCGGAGAACAGATATGTGTGAATAAAACGATGTTATCCTCTGATGGTTTGTGATGGTTCTGCTGTAAAAGCATCCCAACTTCTCCCACGTCTCCCCTCCCTTTCCCACTCGCTTCTCAGGCCATTCCCGGCAGCTACAATTGGGGTTTACAGTGAGTGTGTGTTTGTGTGAGACAGAGAGTGTGTGTCTGTGTGTGTGTGTGTGTGTGTGTGTGTGTCTGTGTGGGTCTCATGCACACAGAGGGAACCTGAGCCGGCCCAGTGCTTTCAGCACGGCCTGTAGCATCCCTTGAGTTTTGAAACAAGAGAGGGAGACAGGGAGAGAGTCCAATCAGTAGAGATTTTCACATGCACACACACATGCCCACACACACTGCATAGTGAAGCACTGAGTGGTCGGGACAGCTGTGGGATAGTGACATCATTTTGAGTTGCCGACTGGCGCATTTGATCTGATCCGAGAGGGGAGATTGAAGCTGAAACTCCAGACTGCTCTCCGGACCCACATCCCCTTCCAGACTAACCCTGTGGCTGTCTGCGTGTCTGTGTGTGTCTGTGTGTGTGTGTGTGCATGTTTAAGAGCACCAATAAAAACCCACAACACTGACCAATTTTTTTCTCTCCCCTCTGTCTCTGTTTGCCTCTCGTTGTCTCTCTCCCACCCTGCCCCTGCCCGCTGATGGATGCGTTGTGTATATTCCTTGCAGTAATCAGATCCCGCTCTTCCAGGGATTGCTGTAAATACAGTCTGCAGAAGTGCCACGCTGCCCGGCAGACAGGCTGACTGTCTCTGGCAGGGGTTTAACCAACACTCTGAGGCCTGGCATTGTGCTGCCGGGGGCCCCTGAGGGCACCAAGGAACACATGATGCCTCCCTGTGACAAGATTAGTGCTCGCTAATGGTGGTGCGTGTTTGTGCGTGTTTGTGTGTGTGTGTGTGCGACAGACTGAGGGGTCATCCTGGGTCTGTGTTAGCACAGACGTGTGGATTCATTAGACATTCGACTTGATTTGAGCAGTAAATTAGCTGCTTCGTGAAAATTAGTGGAGCAGCGAAGTGAGGCACTGATGTGACTTTTTGCGGCTCGGTGAAGACGACACAAACCACACACACGCCCTGACATACCCACACATGAGTCCACACCCTCATGCACCCACAAACACACACACACCCACGAAAACACACAGAAACACGAACACACACATACACAGCCACACACACACACACACACACACACACACAGAAACTTATGTCATACAATTTGAATGGAACCCTTCTCTCTCAACTGATAGATACCTCCAGAGACAGATCACCACTACGATCTCCCAATGCCATCAGCACCCATTGCTCACACACTGACACACACACACACACACACACACACACACACACACACAGAGCCGTTTGTGAGTGTGTGTGTATTTTTTTACTTTAACCCAGAGCATGGGAAAAGTACCTCCTTAAAAAGCAAAGCAAACAATCTCTACCACAAATACCGAAGTCCACGATCACGCTGTAAACAAAACAACATGTTTAGACAGCTGTGCGTTAACACACACAATCACACGCAGAGGAAAGATGCTTCCAGCATTTAACGCTCATTAAATAGCAGGGACTAACACTATGTACATTTTTTGCCAAATTAGTTTGCACATACAAATAGAACAATAACAAACTGAACAAAACAGTTGAGCCAACAAAATCCTAATTAGTAATTAAGCTCTTTACCTAATGATAACTGAATAGCTTTTTGTTTCCCTGACTATGAACTAAATTACCACTGTAACTTGGCTAAGCTGCTTTTCTTGAGCTTTCAGTCGCATCACATGGTCTGGTTCGAAGGGACTTTTTTAGGCTGAGCTGAAAAAAGTCATCGCTGTGGATGAAATCATAACAGCTGCTGAGCTTACATGTCAACAGACGTATCGCCATGACAACTGAGCAAACTCCATCCACTGACGGAGACCATGTGATGTGGTTTAATGCTCCCGAAATAAGAAATGATGGATGAGATGAGACTTTTCAAACTTTTAAAGAAAAAAATAACAGTTTGATGCGTGTTGATAGTAACTGGACTCCGACTCATGTTTATAATTTGGAGGTTAATATTTACATTGTTATTGGTGGGTCAAATAATGTTCTGTAACCATTTATTGCCGTGATTTTTTGTAACAAAACCATAATTATATAGATATTTTTGATAAATACACATTGCGTTCTGATGAAATGTAAAATAAAATAAACCTGTAAACTGTAACAGTATTCTTCAATGGAAATTTAAATATCCTCATTAACAACTATAAACAAAAAAAGGTTTTATATATTGTAAATATGCCCCAAAGAATTTCACTATAACAACATTAAATAAAATATCGTTTGATAGATAACCACTGTTTAATGAATATATTGTTGCTTATTGATTAATTAAGGTGAACACATTTATCCATATATATATTGTATATATTGCTTGCGTTTTTGATTTGTGGGTGTTTTTCATGGTTTGGGTTCGACTCCTTGGCTCCAATGAGGAGAAGTTCCACTTCAAAGACCATTTCTTGTTTCAACATGACAACGTCCCCTATGTACTGAGTTAACTCTGACGTACAACCCAGGTAAATATAGATTTTATCATTTTCACTTCTTAATTTGAGTGTCCACATACTTTTAGCTGGATGACTTCCTCGAAAAGTTGTGGTAAACTTGTAACATCCATTATTTTGTCTTGGCAGTGTTTCTTTACCCCTGTGCCAATAAAGCTAATTTGTATTCAGCCGAATTGACATGTTGAGAAACAGGAGAGTTTGAGACAAAGAGACGCGGAGAGAGAGGCTAATGGAAGCGAGCAGAGGGCTACCACCCACTGGAGCAGACAGCTACACACGGCCTCACTCTGCAGAAAGTCAGCAGACACACAAAAGGTACAAAAGCCATCTGGGCTATGCGGCTACGCTACATCCAGAGACAATGGGGGCTCATTCACGCAGTCCGGCCCAGCCAGGGCCATCTGCTCTTGGTGAGAGTGAGTGGGAGACGGGACCCCCTGTACCTCCAGGAGCCCCCGACTTCCAAAATGCAGAAGTGTGGGTATCAACCAGCATAATATTAGAATCAGGGCTATGAAAATATGAATGAAGATGAGCCAACACAATAGAGGTGGTGACTGAATCAGGCGTGTACGGCAGAGGTCTGCAGAAAGCCTCCAACCTTGGGAACGAGAACACATGTTGTGTTTTTCCAAGCAGCAATAACGGAAACAGAGCAACTGTTACAACAGCGGGGGGGGGCAAGGAGGGCAGAAAGGGAGTGTGGATGCATGCAAACATCTATACGTAGAGCATGCAGGCACAGATGAACACAAACTGCAACATAGCAGCGGCCATTCATCATGCAGCGCAAAAAGAAACAAAGAGAGGTGTGAGAGAAAGAGAGGCCACATTTATACTTGAACGTTTTAGTTCTAATCCCAAACAGTCCTAACGTGCCTTAAAATGCATATAACATGACCACTCATGTACACTGGGCATGCACGTGCAGAATTTGCTTGTTAGTTGCAGAAAGGGCTACTAATGAGAGGCAGTAATGGCAAATAATAGCTCATATCTTATGCATGTAAGCAGTTGTTTCATTGTAAAATACAGAATTTAACCGCACAACATCTGTTAGGAAAGACGACAGGGTCAGCAACACTTGTAATTGATTTTTCATGTACATCGACACTGAAAGGTATTGGTTAATGCCAGTTGATTTCTTCTGGAAGGTTTCTTCTTCTCATATGATAGGAGCCTGATGGATCAGCGAAAGCTACGTCGTGACCAAGAAGACCCAATAACCAAACAGTCGTGTCCATGTCGAATAGTAGTGCGGGGGCCAAGAGTATCTGCAGTAGAGATGATGCATCTTCAAATTAGAAAATATAGTAGTATGGATGTAGCCTTGGAGTATCTTGCATGTACCTCTTCAAAAATATTATCTTGTTTTGTTTGAGCTCAGACATGTAGAGTCATGGAGAAACAGATCCCTCCCAAGCTGTATGGTGAATATTCAAGTTGCTTTGCACTGTCTCAGAGCAAGAAGGTTCTTGGTCTAATTCCCAGTTTTGCCTTCACCTTTCTGTGTGGATGTGCACTCCATTTGGTCTGTAGGTGTGAATGCGAGTGTGAATGAATGGTTGTTTGTCTCTATATGATAAACCTCTCGCAGATTATCAGCTATGATTGGCTGAAGCTCCGGCCATGACCTTTAAAGGATAAAC
This sequence comes from Limanda limanda, assembly GCF_963576545.1. Lineage (NCBI taxonomy): Eukaryota > Metazoa > Chordata > Actinopteri > Pleuronectiformes > Pleuronectidae > Limanda > Limanda limanda. Next base: position 9,726,795 of record NC_083654.1, on the reverse strand, counting down.
AATATAGATAATGGAAGGATCCAGGTCTGACATGTGCAACTAGAGCTTTGAAACCACATGGAAGCAAGCACACACTAATGCCCACATGTAATAAAGCGATTCATGATCATATATATATATATATCCTTTAGCATCGAACAATGTGATTTACAATTCAAATATTGTTGTAGGCGATATGTATTACCCAATAAACCTATAAAAAAGAAAACTACTGTTAGAGTTTCACGCTTATAGAGATAGATGCTCAGTTTTAAGCCTGACTGGACATTTTGGTCACACAAAAAGTCTCATGACTTACTGAACTGAAATGAGTACAAAAGTTTGTTGCGTGGCTTGTTTCCTCCGTGTTTCTCAAATCCTCCTCCAGTTGATCACCCTTATTGAATCATCTGGTTTCATTTCAGTAAGAGCGCCAACGGTTTCCCTTATACATATTTTAATCAAAACTTTTATTCAACAGTGGATGGACTCATTGTGTATTGTGTGGGAGAAGTCGCTCATCGTGACAAACCCTCCGTGTTTAATGGCGCCCCGACTTTACTGTCGTGGTTCATTCTCACTGATCAGCATCATTTCTCAGCCACAGCAGGCGTCTGGTGTTTAGCAGAAAGCTCTTTGAAAACAACTGTGAGCTCAAATTGACAGGCAGACAAAGTTGGAAGCTAGGAGCTAGCCACACTTCAAAGTCCGGGCACACAACAATATTAACAGGATTAACTCGTGGACCAACACTTGCCTGTCATCGACTGCTGTCAGACATGTCAGTGTTTGCTCTCTACGGTTTCCATGTGTCAACGGTGTCCGCTCAAAGCTTTCGTGCATCGACTGTTTTCTGTAACCGACTGTTTACATTCACTGATTGTGCAGTGAGAGGAGCCGATTTTCTGAGCCGGAGTTTAAAGAGACTTGATGACGACTGTACACAGGTAGGTGTGAGACTCAGTGGGTGCAAATGCATCGGGTAAATGATGGATAGACTAAATTGATGTAGTGCTTGTCCAGTCTTATTGACAATTCAAAGCACTTAACAAGTCACATTCTTTCACTTTCGCTGTGTACAGTATGCGGCACATTTTTCTATCACACACCATTCATTCCATGTCGGAATAGCCCTCAGGGGCCCGGGGATCAAACAACCGACCTTCTGGTTTGTGGACGACCCGTTCTACCTCCTGATTTACAGCGTGTCCGTCTACTGTCATGACGTTTATGAGAGAACAGTTCAAACGCGGACATGGAAACATCTGAGTTAACTCGGGTACACTGCGTCAGGCCGGCCACTGATGAGATGCCACATGAGGATTTATGCCCTGAGCTAATGAATGGTTTTGTTCTCACACACAGGCAGTGAGTGAAAGTGTGGAAATCCCCTTCAGCTGCTGACAGACACTTGTCAGAGACCTCAGATTAATGAAGGAGTCTCTCAGTCAGCTGATTCCCTAAAGACCAACGCGGATCCTCCCCCCGGGGCCTAGGTGACCTTTAACTGGGCAGAGATTGTATGTTAACACAGGAACTGTGAACCAACACATACATGTATCAGCATAATATATATATATTTTTTTCTTCTTTTTATAGAACCAAGATCCAGCACTGAAGAAATGGAATTCACAGTCACAGCAGATCAGCTCATCTTTATGCTTACAGTGGTTATGATGTAATAAATTATTCTGCAAGAAAGAGATTTGTTGATATACAGTTTATTGCATCCAGGACTGATTGTATTTGTGGTATTATGATGCATCTGAGTGGTATTATTATGTATCTGCTCAATATCTGATGAAGCATCTGCATCACATCACTATGGGAGAAGGACGACAGATGATTTGATGACAATTTTCAATAAAAAAACATGAGGACAGCAGACAACCCACTCTAAACAATTCACATCACTCGTTTCAGTTTGTATTTTTGGTTGGTCTGTTAGATAGGAAAGTACCCAGTACATGTTTTTTACATTCTGAAGGTTTTTCAACATTTTCCTTGATTTCGCAGAGAAGGAACCTCGATGGAAAAAAATATGTGTAGGGGAGTGAGTGTGTTAGGAATGTGGTTTCAAAAGGGGACTTTTGGGCCTTGGTGGAGCTACGTGTTCTACTTAGTGACATTCTAGTTTTGGCAGTATGATTACAGAGGTAGGCTGACACTCAAAGCACCAATCATCAATCCTAGAAGTATAAACCAGCCTTTGTGGCTACTCAGCGTGAAGGAGGTCATTAGAGATGGATCCAAGATGCAACTTTGATTGGCCGATGTGGTGACAGTTGTGGGTACATTGTTCAATAATGTGAAACGCAACAACGCTGCTCTGTGGACAGTCTGAATATCATTGTTTCAGAAATCCTGATTTGATTAGACAATGTTCCAGTTTATCTATTGTACATGTACATTCAGTATCTCCATCTCTACCTCCAGCTCTTTCTCTCTGTCTATGCATGTGTGTTAGTGTGTGTGTGTGTGTGTGTGTGTGTTAGTGTGTGTGTGTGTGTGTGTGTGTGTGTGTGTGTGTGTGTGTGTGTGTGTCCATACCCGCAGGGGCAGAAAGAGGCTTGTGACAGGCTTTGACAGGTACGGCATGGTGGCAGACCCCTCAGCTGTCAAACACACAGAAGAACTAAAGAAACCAGAGATAAAGAGACCAAAGATAAAGAGCGCCGACGCAAGGAGAGTGACGGACTGACAGCTGGGAACACAGAAATGAATGAGAGACAAAACATTAGAGTCCTCCGTCACTCCTCATATTCCTCTTCCCTCCATCCCACCTCTCATCCCTTTACCTCCCTTCCGCCGTGTGATTCCTCGCTAACCTTTCTGGCCTGTCGACACCTGGCCTTCACCTGGACAAATGCTGACATTGCGCCACCCGGCTGCTTCGCACAGGCAAATCCAAATACACAGTGTAGTCTGAGTGCTGCAAACCTGCCTGAGCATGAGGGCGGTGGAGCTGCGAGTGCTCAGAGCCGCCGCCATGTATGAACATGCTGTCTGAAGATATGCAGACACAAGATCCAGAGTGCAAGAAGAGAATGTGGGAAAAATCGGAGGACATCACAGAATGAGCATTCAGGAAAACGTAACAGGGAGGGAGTGGGCAATGGGAGATCTCTTTGTGTGTGAGTGTGGGTACTCGTGTGGGTTACTTCTTCAGGAGCGTTTCCAGTAGCTCAGTCCTAATGAGGCAAAACGTAATTTCTCAGCTCCTGGATAAAGTACGGTTTTGATGAGGCTGTCCACAATAAATGGAAGAGAATGCAAAGTCCAAATAAGATAATATAACTGTGAGTAGGGTTGCAAAGGGGTAATTTTGAAAGAAAAAAAAAATACGCAAATTAAACGCTGAGCAATAAAAACATCATTCAAAACTCTATTCTAAAGATGTATGGAATGCAGCACACGCTGCACGTTGAATTTCAACCCTCCACTGTGCATTCTTCCATCACATGCACAGATAACTCCCAGCATCCTTCACTCTACAGCAGGGCTACTGAGGCCTGCTGTAGAGTGCAGGACTAGTCAGGTAAGTTTCGAGGATATTACTGGGGAAATATAGCATGCTGATTGAGGATTGTTGATCTGTTCATCTAGCCTATTTCCATTAATTTATCCATCAATTGTAAAATATGTTTACAGATGATTCCAATTGTTTGGCTAACTATTTATATCTCTGGTATTGCTTTAGTGTTTTTTTACAAACTTTTTTCTCATCTTATTCTACATAACAATGCCACGTGCACTCTCTCATGTGTGGAGACATTTCACCCCATCCAATGTAGAAGCAAAGGCTGTGTACATTTGCAAATACTGTGCAAAGACCTGTGTTAAGAATGACAAAAAGATGCAGAAGCATATAGTCAAGTGCCCAAAGTTTCCTCAGGGCTCAAATCAGCCTATGACAAAACAAAATGATTATATTTATGTCTGTATATGACAAGGTAAATACAGTGAGTATAAATTATCCACAAAATTTCCAGTTTATTCCCGTTAGGTCCCGTTAATTCCCGTTAATTCCCGTATATTCCCGTTAATTCCCGTTAATTCCCATGGAAAGTTTCCAACTTTGCATATTCCCGGAATTTGGCAACCCTAGCTGTGAGTAACCTGTATGTGTGTATTCTGTTTCCTTGATGAAAGGCTGTTTAGTTGGTTTAGTTGGAGTGTGCTGTCAGGGCCTATCACCTTGACAACCAGGCCTAAAATTTCACTCACTCACTGAAGAGAGAGGCCCCATAGTTTCTTACCCCTGTAAAATCAATGTATATACACACACACACAAATTCATCCTCCCCAGTCATGAAGTTTGAGATTCATTTTACAGAAACTCAACCTGTTTACTGAAATCCTCACCTGGCAGGAAAGGTTGTAAACAGGTACACAAGGTCGTGGGAAACAAGCCTGCCCCTTTGTGTGTTTGTGCCTTGCGTAGCACACAGGTGTGTTTGGCCTTGCACCAAAGCACGTGAACGCATTGTCAGTTGAGCTATTTTCCTACGTGGAATCTGTCACCGTAACTCAACGGAGAGGAGTCGAGATCACAGCGGCAGCCACAAAAGCACAAAAGGCAGGATGGACAGATAAGGGATGCACGGAAAAGTAGAGGAGTGTGCGGCTTGAAAGACGGATGGTCTAATAGACGGATGATTTAAGTGACAAGAGAAATGACAGATGCCGCCAGATGAATGGACGGATTGACAGACGGAGGGGAAGGGCGGACAAATGAATAAAGACGCAAAGTGACGAAAAAAAGCAAAGAAAGACAAATGGAGGCAACAGATAGATGATCTCTCGGGCAACGGCAGAAAGAAGATGGCGTGTTTGAACCAGCGAGTGATGAAAACAACAACCGCTAAATCTGAGTGACTGCGTTGAGAGTGATTTATTTTCACACGTTTTACGCCTCAATCTGAGGCCTGGAGTGTTGACATGCCTCCGAAGTAGACGAGAACCAGCGTCTCAACTAGTCCCGGCTCTCCTGTCTCGGGGTGGACTTCCGATTTGTTCCGCTCGACTGGACGGGCGAAAAAAGGCAGGATGGGAAGGTGGGTGGTGGGGGGGGGGAGTGGAGGGGAGTGTAGGAGAGCTAGCATTCCCTCGCTTCCCCTCAATAGAGCCATCCGACTCTGAAGTGGGTGGATTCCCTCTCTCCCTGCTTCGACCTGTCACATCTATCAATGCTGCGGCTGAGAGAGCAAAGGCAGCGCTCCCCCCCTCCATCAGGCACACGAGGGAGGGAGGAGAGCGTGTGGAAGTTTGACTAATACCTCATAATTACGTTGCGTGGCTCCAACCCTCAAAGGGCTTTTGTCAGTGTCTCGCTGTGAGTGTTGATATCTTGTTATTTATGTCCCTGGTGTTGCTCCGCTTGTTTTTGTTGCCTGTCTCGGTTTACTGTCTTCTGTCACTTGAGACAAACTGTCTTGTCGCGGCTGTAATAGTAATCAGCTGCAGCGCACATTCATCGCGGATCCGGCACGACACAGACGCGTCACATAAAGACAGACAAGGCCCACTTCATTTCTGCCTTGTAACTGTCAACACTTACGATGGTTTAAATCGCAGATCCACTTCAGAGTGACTGGAAATGGTCTGTTTTTTCATCACTTGCCTCCAGTGCAAGTTCTTCTTCATCTAAATTGCATTTTCAAAGTTAGGATTTTTCTGTGGACCTACAACATGAGTTGTTATAGGATTTGTTCACACCTGAAAGTCCGAACAACTGTTCTTTGTTACTATACATAAATTAGATTCAGTTAGCTTTGGTATCACATTGTAATTTAGGGAGCACCCTAAAGATTATGTGTGGCATACGTACTTCCTGTCGTCATCACCTACCTGGACTGCAACTACCTGTACTTGATATTGATTAGTTTGCAGATCGGTGTTAATCTGATTTCTTATTTCTTTTCAAATAAAGTTTGAAAGTTTTCTTGTCCTGTTTGAATGGAGAAAATGAATCAATTTATTCACTTAGTTAATTTCGCTGCCTTTGTCATATCTGTACTGTATTACTACAAGCCACATCACACGTCCTGGTCTGGTGTTATATTGTCGGAGGCGAAGACTGCTGGCCATCCTTTGCCGCACTTCCACTTCATTTTCTTCTTCTATTGTTTAATATTCCTGAGACTGAGCCTATAAGCAAGAGGTCTGCTTGCACTACCAGGTTTCTACGGAATGGACAAACTCTAGAAAGGGGCTTTTGACTTTTTACATTATGAGATTTCCAGGCAAGGGAAGAGCGAGCACATCCATTCCCTCACTCATCCCTTCTTAATTAGTTTGTTGCATGTTTCATTCGAGCTACTGCCGGTCTACGTAAAATTTCCCCCCTGAAACAGCCAATATCCACTCAGAAATTTAAATTAAATGTTGTTATTTGGTCCTTCCCTTGAGAAGAGGCCGTAAAATCCTACATACTGTGAATTTACACCCGAGGCAACTTTGCAAAATGTTATTACCGGCGTCTCATTCACGACATTGAAGTACCTTTATTAACCAAATTAGTGTTTCAGCTGCTGTTACCCTGCAAAGGTTTAAGGTAACAGTTTGAAAATCATTAAAAAGTCACCGCAGTTCCCCATTATGACACTTTAATGAGGATGCATGAGAAGTTTGGGAAAGTGGTTGTTAATTGGGGAGCATGCATGTAAAAACTGTCACAATGAATCACTTGTGTGGTGAATGTGCAGCAGAAGAGCAGCTACATTAGGAGAAAAGCAACAGCAAGACTTGTAGTTCAAAGGTTAGAGGTCATGAAAGTGTCTTAAGTCAAGCGGTAGGATCAAATAATCTTCCATGGTCTCATTCGTTATGGCTCAATATAAAGTTGTACATCCTCCACTCCTGTACCAACAATATATTTGTGGTACAGAGATAAAGTTTTATAGTTTATGCTCCTTGGCTTTGCGGAGCAGTTTAGTTCCCTTCAAGGGTTATTCAGCGTTATTCTGATTTACAGTTTGTTTACGGCACCATCTGCCAGCGATACTGAGCTCAGTTTTAGCTTTAATTTTCTTTTGATGCATGGACTAATTGAGGTGAGGTGTAAATCTCAGTCGTAGCTATCATTTTTAATCTGTGCATGGGGGAAACATGTTTTTTTCCCCCGTTGCACATTGATGGACGCGGAGCAGCACTTGTCAGTCAGTGAGTTTGATGCAGAGATTGTTACAAATGCACATGTGCAAGTAATCGTCGTCTCACTTTTCTTGTTTTTTTCTTCTTTTCCCAGACATGAGAGACAAACACACACACACACACACATCACACCCACAAGGAAAGCAGACATTTTGAACTTGTTGATTTGTGCGGTTTTAGTGAAGCTTTGTGAGTTTCTCTCATGTCACTCTGTGCCTCACAGCTGTGGAACAAGAGGTGGTGAAAACTTAAAAGAGACAGTATAGCCTGGCACACAAACACACACACACACACACACACACACACACACACACACACACACACACACACACACACACACACAAGCTATCAAGCTCAAGTTTGAACACTCGGTGACACATTCCCACTGACCCTTCAGTCTTGTCCACGCATGCACATGCACGCTCGCACACACACACTCACGCTCAAGTCTCTTATTCATTAATCTTCATTTCAACACACACTCTGGCTGCCGTCAGCACATATGCTCCCAACAATCACTTGGCACCGGGCACTCTCTCCCTCTCTCCCACACGGACACACACACCCACGGACAAACACAAAAACAAGCTCTCGGAGGGTGAGATCTGATTGCTGACACTGATACCAGGTCACCTCCTGCTGTTGGGCTGTCCATCTGGCTGCCTGATCAGAAGACAGAGTGGGGTCCTCACAGCGGGGCCCCTGTCACTGTGCATTAGGACAGGGCTGACGGCAGATCCGAGCTGACATTGAGGATAATATTGGAATCAAGCGAATCCTTTGGTGCCGGTAACACATCGGGATTACAGTGCAACATGATGACATGTGAGGTGGCCGGGTTGGGTCGTTTCCAGGGCACGATGTTCCCCCGATGATCCCGTGGAGATCTTTTGCAGGAGTTTGGGCCAAGTCCAAGGAACAAATCCGCGTGATGTGTGTGTGTGTGTGTGTGAACCACAAGTGGCTAAACTGTGAGACCCTCAGATGGCCTACATTCAGCCACAATGTCAGAAATTACCCTTGACAAGAGATGCTACTTTATTCTTTCCCAATCTTATTTCTGTGGTTTGCGCGGAGTTTTACTCAATCAGAGCTGGACCTCTTGAAAGAGCTCATGATGGTTAAAAAAAAGAAGGAATCATGTAGTCCACAGAGATGTGATGCCAATCCACTCAGTTTTTACAATGTTGTTTGGAGAGATTTCCAAATAGTGGGAGCTCTGTGTTTGTTTGGATTGTGTTTTGACCAGGGGTGACTAAATCTAGCCCTCGTCCCCGTCTCTGATTCACTGCAACAGAGACAAATAAACTCCAACCCTCTGTTTGGCCAAGCAAATCAGTGCTGTTGAATGATTCAATCCCGGCAGTTTATTATGGTTTTTCACGCCATGCATTCCAAATGAGGGCCTGAGCACGAACAGGCACGTAGGAAAAAAACAGGCACTTATGCTTTGTATATTTCTCTATCTTTCACTTTTCTGTCTTCTGGCTCCCTCAATGAGCCTCTTGTTCTGAAAGATGAATTTAACTTTTTCGTCGTGGCGCTGTAATAAAGGCAAACAATGAGGAAAAATGAGAAAAAACTGCACCATTTGTTTTTACGTCACTGGCTGTTCCTTCACAAACTGCACTGAGACAAGAGGGCTGTGTGAGCTGTTGTATTTTACGCCGGTGTCCCCGGCTGTGACTCGGCTGTCAGTGAGACTTTTGGGGTGCGGGATGGGGGGGGCGGAGCGGTGGGGTGACAGGAAGGTTTAGGTGTTGTAATCAAACTCCCTTTATTCCCCGAAGGCTCGTTACAACGCTCAAATTCGGCACTAATTGGCCAGCGAGTCAAATGGCAGCCGGGGACCCTGTCTGCTCCGCTAGCCCCCCAGAGAGCGAGAGCAGCGAGAGGAGGGAGAGAGTTTTATGATTTTCAATTTGTAACAATAAATAACTTTTAACTTGATTGTCCGGGCTCGTACAACAGTGCACATCGCGTGAAATGTGGCTTTGGAAAAACTCCTACTCTTGTGGCTCTAGTGTGAAAAAAACCACATTGATTTGAGAATCTAGTTCCAAGAAACACTGCAAAACTACACTATAAAAAAACATTACTGACTCAGGGGTTAAACATTTGCTTCACTGTCATGTTCACACTAATGAAGAATGTGTGTCTTCATGTGCGATTTTTTGGTTTGCAGATGGATTTTGAAGCTAAATGGATTCGGACGTGCCGCGGTACTAAAGATAATGAAGTGTAACACATAAAACTGGGTGATGCAGCCGTGGTTTTTCAATAATTGGACCTGGAAGATAAACAATCTCCCTTTATCTGCTCCACTATCTCTGTGAGCGTCTCCTCCTCCACCTCCTCTGCCCCAACCTTCAATTTCCCTCGTTCCCCGAGAGCCTCCCTTCCCGAGGTTTATGGCTCGCAGTTCTTTGACTGCTGAACCATTACCCCAAAGAGCAACAAACTGATCTGTGGTCACACTTTATAAGCTGTCAGCTGAACCGTGCTCCTCTGCCGACAGGTGAGGAATGTTTTCGTTCACCTCTCTGCCTCTCTGTGGGTGTCTCACACAAACACGCACACACACACACACACACACACATATGTACACACAGAGTTAAACACATCTTTTTCTCTGCACCTGGGCTCAGCACTTTAAAGATGAAAGGAGAGGGACAGCAGTAGGCTGAAGATGAGAGGTGGAGGAGGGAGGGAAATGCGATCCATCATCACACAGGTCTTCTTTTTTAAGCTCCTGAGCCGCATCCCACCCGCCCCTCCTCAATCCTGGGGGGTGTCCGTGGATCGAAGCAGACTTTTTCACTTTTACAGCCCTTCACCCAACTCAACCCAAATGAAATGACAAAAGAAGTTGTTTTGTCCATATTCTCCCGAATTACACATCTAAGAATTTACGCATTCAACATTTGTTTGTCACTGAACTGTTGGAAAAGCAAATCCGCTTTGACTGACAACACTATTGTAAGATTTTGAGAGTGTTAAAATGATTACTTCGTTAAAGTTAGGAGTTTCTGAAACACTTTCACATGGAAAAGATGGCTTCCGAGCGGTTGTCGGGCAGAGCGCTTGTTTTTTTGGGGCGTAGGTTTCACAAGAGGACCAATAGGATGGGGCGGAATGTGTCAGTTGCATATTTTTTATAGTGTAGCCTGCTCTTGCTGGCTTAGCCAGGATTACCAACCCTAGCTTTACGATAAAGGGGTATTTTTGGAAAGGATTGTTTTCCTTTTTTAAAGTTATATTTGAGGCATTTTCATCTTTATGGACAAGAAGTATGGAGGAAGAATGGGGGAAGGTGAAGCAAAGAGCTATGTTGGAAACCCACCGCTGCTGCAGGAGGTCCATAAGGTCCTCCATATGTGGGACACCCACACTCCAAGTTTCCTTTTACCATTCAAGAGCCCTGGTTATAGTTTCTATAATAATAACAAAAGAAATAAACACACGAAAAGGACAAAACTGGGCTAAAATAAATTACCTTCCATAATTTTGGTTGCCGGACCACCTTCTGGGCCTCAGCTCTTTGTGTTGATTCATATTAACGCTGAGTTTGTTTGTGTCCATGTGGCTGATTAGCGCATGTTTGACGCAGGCTAAGGTTTCACTTGTCTGACTTGCTGCCCACCCAGCAACCATCATGGGTAGCTGCCTACGGAAGAGAAGGATTGCGGGAAAACACGAAGCCCTGGGGTTGGCGTGTCATCATTGCTCAGCGTCCTTTGGCCTTATTGCAAGTCTGCATACAGACACACACACACACACACACACACACACACACACACACACACACACACACACACACACACACATGCACGAAAATGTTACAGCCATCAGTTTGTATGTGACATCAGACTTCTTGACAAAGACAAGCTGGCCCAGCAGTCTCGATTTTAACAAGCTCCAGCTGAGGGTGGTCAAACGCCAGTGTGTGTGTGTGTGTGTGTGTGTGTGTGTTGGTACCCACAGTGACACAAGGCAGCCTGTATATGTGTCTACTCCTTCATTTCCTGCTCCTGCGAGACAGACTTTCCTCTTACAGAACATGGCAGCTCACCGTTGGGGGGCAAATTTGTCCTGTTGTGAGTGAATGTGTGTGTTACCGGTGAGAATGAAACCTCGCGCTCGCAAAAGAGGAATCAATCGTACTTGTTGCTGATTGAGCGGCGACTCCGCCCCCCCTTGCTCTCGTCCACCCCTGCCTCTCTTCTCCCTCCTCCGTGGCGAGCTCTCTCCTCAGCTGTGAGTGATTAAGTTGATCCAGTGGGGGGCGGGTGATGGTGGATGGTGGTGGTGGCGGGTGGGGGGGTTGAAGGGTGAGAGGAGGGGACAGGGTACTCACTCACTGGCTGAGTAATGGCTTCCAGAGACCCCCGACTCCCCGGCTCTGTGCAGCACGAGGGCTAATCAGGAGTGACGGCTCGGCCCGTTTGGACAGTGTAAAGGCAGCCGCGCTCCTGTCAGGCACAGACATGGACAGCCTCCCCCCACCACCCTCACACACCCTCTCCCTTCACCGCAGGACCCCCACTGCTGGGCTGCTAGTCCCTGCCACAACCATGTGATGGGGGAAAGGCTGAAGGGGAGAAGAGGGAAGGCAAGAATAAGAGAATAATTCAAGCAGATTTGAGATTGAGAAAGAGAAAAGGCAGCCAAGGCACAGCGCACAGGGAGATACATGGAAGGCCTGTGAGCCGGTTTCATGTCTGTGTGTGCTTGTGTGTCAGACTGACTGTGTGTGTGTGTTTAATGGAACCTCTGAGCAGCTGGGGGAAGCCCATCATGTTCATTTAACAGTACAGATCTCAGGCAAAAAGCAATACTGAGGTTACCGGGCCTGTGTGTGTGTGTGTGTGTGTGTGTGAGCGCGTGTACTGTATGTGTTTGTTTACCAGGGTTATGATGCGGTCTGCTGATTCGTGCTGTTTCCACGGCGATTGGTTTCCATCACGCGTCCGAGGGCCCGAGCCATCGACAGCGCTCCCTCCTCCTCCTCCGCGACCCGACTCCTTTTCATTTTTCAATTTCACTCTCATCAACTACCGCCGCCTGTTTTTTCCATTTTTCTATTTGCGGCCGATGACAGAAAGTGTGTGAAGTGTGAAATTAGAAAGAGCGTGTGTAAATAATGGCGTGTAACACGGAGAACACACACGTGAACAAACGCGCGCGAAACACACGTATATACGCTATTGCATAAGCCGGGGAGACAAAAGTCATTACCTTCAAACTGAGCGATGGGAAAAAGTGAACTGAATAAATAGACTTGCCTCCAAATGACATAATTACAAACAGAGGATGATAGTGTGCATTCTTTTCTTGTGCACAACATGCAAAAATAGGCCTGTGTTACTTTAAGGCATTGACCGAGACGTTGTGAGCAGAGTTTAAGTGTGTTATTTCGTCCTTTTTGAGGTCTCTCTGTGAAGGAGCCCCTGTTCTATGTCGCTCTTTGGCACACACACCCACACACGCACACAAATACACGTCTTGTCTCCCCCACCCGGGTTTAACTGTCTGACAGAGTGAGATGTTGGCGTGTTGGAGAGCTGGAGAAGGAGGTCAGGGGCGCAAGGGCAGTCAGGTCCCTCAGACGTCCATCAAAATGACAGGTACCCCTGCCTTGTAACTCCCTGACCCACCCCAAAACCTAGTTTCCCTCCTTTGCAGACACACACACACTTACACACTTACACACATGTGGAAACACACATACAGAAATACCAGGCCTAAAGAGTAGCCCCGCAGCGAAGGAGACCAGCTCTCCGCAATTAGGACATTCTGCGGCCATGAAATCATTCTGAAAATTAGCTCCAGGAAGCGAGAGGAGGGAGGCAGAGTCCTAAAGAGAGACAAAAAGAGAGAGGAAAAAAAACGAGAGTGAAAGAAAAGGGGTGAAGTTAGGGGAGGAAGAAAGTGTTCTGGATCTCCTCAGCAGTCAAACGAACTGGCCACATGTGCTGGCAAGACGAGAATGAAAGAATTTAAAATTATCCCAGATAATGACGGCTGTTAAGATTAACAATTAATCCTCTGGCCTCCTGACATGTTAGATTTGGATCTGGAGAAACGGCTGTAAAAGGTGTGAAGGGCTCCAACAAGGACTCGACTAAAACACTCTTGTGTGTGTGTATCAGTGTGTGTCTGTTTGTGTGCGAGTGCGTGAGTGCCTCCGGTGGCTGACAGTGTCCAGGCCCCGGGTCCTGACAGGAGAAGGAACTAGGGTTCGGATCTCAGCTCACGACTGGAGAGACCTGCTCTATGTTCAGCATTCGTCCTCCACTTGGCCACAGCGTCTGTTCTATTTTCTGCGGATCTGCGGCGCTCCTGTCACCCCCGGTTTACCCCGCTCTGACCTTCTGCCACTATACAAACAGCATCTGCCAGCGATCAGCCCCTGACAAGCCCTAAGTAACACAGGGACAACATTACCCAGTGCCACCCACCCTCAGGCCAGCCTGTCTCCTAGAAGCTAAGCATTTAGGAGATGGACTTGGGGATCGCTTGCTGCTGGACAATTCTACTAACTTTAGAATAAATGGATGTGTGTCTCAGTGTGTGTGTGTGTGTGTGTGTGTGGAGCCAGCTGTGGGCTGTTAGTAGCGAACTCAGCTCAGTAGGGAAGGGGCACCAGATGGTTGGCGGGATGGAACGATTGAAAGTTGAAAGGAAAAGGTGTAAATTGCAATTAGAGCGGACCAAGAAAAGCCTTCAGAAAGGGGGGAAATTGCCGAGCGCAGCAGAGGCTTGATCCACCGCTGAACCTGAACGTTTCCACCGCCAGAATCCAGCGGTATCCTGCCGAGATACACAAACAGTCCCATCAAAATAGACACACGCAGTTGCTATGCAATCAATACACATCAGCCTCATCAACCGAGGCACCGTCTATATGCCCCAAGTCAATGAAAACACATCCTGCAGAGACTTCTCTACCCTGACATTTTCTACAATGTCCTGACTTTTCCCATGCACCCCTGCTCATCTGCGGAGGGGAAATTTCGCTGGACATCACCGCCGCAAGTTTCTTTTTTTTTATAATTCGGATCTTGTATCGCTGCAACAACACGTGTTTTTCTCAACATGGGGAAACCGACAGCGGTGCGAGGATCACGCGATCAGGTCGAGCTGCTAATCAAGCGATTGGGAGAGGTTTGGGAATTCCTCTGGAGGCGGACAATGGAGGCAGTGGTGTGTTTTTGTGGTATCCGGAGCAGCAGGCATTGGGAAATCAACTTCAGCTGAACACACACACAAACACTCAAACACACACACACACGCACACACTATTATTTGACGAACATTTGGCAAGAACAGAACTGATCCTGATTAAAGGCTGTACACTTGTGTGATGTTTCTGCTGATGACATGTTTCTTTCCCGGTGTTGTCAGCGTGTTAGGACATGTTAACTTCTCTTCTGTGTGAACTCTCTTGTGTGTTCATTACTGTGTGCGTCTCCTTTCTGATTAGCTGCTGTTGCTTTCAGGTGTCCCTCATTCCTCTTGCTCTTTAATCAGAGCTCGGGCCCCTGTCGTCGCAGGAAGGAAACCCTGGTCTAGGAAGTGCCTGTCTGATACTCTGCAGCTGGCCTCACGGCGGCTCCAGTGCCAATCGGACATCTATTCATCTGAGGAAAAGGAAAACTGCCATTCCCATCCTCAGTTGTTCCCAAATCCAGTTACTGTAAAATCTTGAATGGGAGGCGCGGCCTTCAGCGTCTTTGTTTTGAGCTCAGTGACTGACGTCTTGTTGATGGATGTGACAGAAATACACACAAGTTTCAGTCCGTGACTCAACACCCCTGCATACAATTTTCTGAGGAATGTTCCTTGGAAAAACTGGAGTTGCATCTGAAGTGCAACGTGGGTCATCAAGCCCTCACTCAGGCGCTGAGTGATGATGTCATTCTTAGGAAACCACCGCTGGGACAGCAGAAGGAAAATAAGAGCTGTAGCCTGAAAAGAGGGGGAAAGACAGAGATTGGAGGCGACGGGTGTGATGTGAAAGAGTGTTTTCTGGGCGCCGTGGCGAAGATCTTGCAGTGCGGTTGCTGGCCAGCTGAGGGTTTTTAATAAACAGCCTGTTGAAACATGACAGGAATATTGAGTGAAATCGGGGTTTGCTTTTCTGTGATGACTGCAGTGACTCCTCGGACCTGACCCCGGGAGACCAAGCTGATCGGGGCAGGGAAAGAGCACGAACGTCGGTTTACATGATCGTCAGCGGTGACACGTTCGGTTCCAGTACATTTCCACAAACTGGTGGGTTCATATGTGACCATCAAAACTCTTCCATTTCTTATAGTAATAGGATTAGTGTACTCAAGGCTAGGGTTGCCAAGGGGCGGAAGTTTCCGGTAAATTTCCGGTAAATTTCCGGAAACTTTCCGGAAACTTTCCATGGGAAGTTAAGCTCAAATTAAACGCTGAGCAATAAAAACCTCATTCAAAACTCTATTTTAAAGATGTATTGAATTCAGCACACACTGCACGTTGAGTTTCAACCCTCCACTGTGCATTCTTCCATCACATGCACAGATAATTCCCAGCATCCTTCACTCTACAGCAGGGCTATTGAGGCCTGCTGTAGAGTGCAGGACCAGTCAGGTAAGTTTCGATGATATTACTGGGGAAAATATATTAGCATGCTGATTGAGGATTGTTCATCTGTTCATCTAGCCTATTTCCATACATTTATCCATCAATTATAAAATATTTTTTCAGACGATTCCAATTGTTTGGCGAACTATTTATATCTCTGGCATTGCATTAGTGTTTTTTTACATACTTTTTTCTCATCTTATTCTACAGAACAATGCCACGTGCACTATCTCATGTGTGGAGACATTTCACCCCATCCAATGTAGAAGGAAAGGCTGTGTACATTTGAAAATACTGTGCAAAGACCTATGTTAAGAATGACACAACGATGCAGAAGCATATAGTCAAGTGCCCAAAGTTTCCTCAGGGCTCAAAAACAGCCTATGACAAAACAAAATGTTTATATTTATGTCTGTATACGACAAGGTAAATACAGTTAGTATAAATTACCCACAACATTTCCAGTTTATTCCCGTTAATTCCCGTTAATTCCCGTATATTCCCATTAATTCCCGTTAATTCCCATGCAAAGTTTCCAGCTTTGAATATTCCCAGAATTTTGCAACCTTACTCAAGGCACTTCCTCGTGACATTGAGAGACAGAGTTAAAAAAACTGGCTAAACACAAAAAAAAGAAGGAGAAGACATTTTTCTAGGATTATTCTAGCAAACAAAGTGAAGTCCAGGTTAGTTTAACTAACCTTTGGTTTAAAAGGCAAACTGGCTGAAATGTGGAAATTGCTGTTGTTTATGAATACTCATGCACTTCATAACATTGAAGGAAAAGGTACAGCATCAGTATCTAGTCTGCCAAATTAAGAAGAAGAAATGAACGTGTTCACCCAGGTGTGATGTTTCTATCATTGCCAATTGCAGCAGGAGCCGATAAAAACCTGTGTCTGCTGCAGAGTCATTTGACCAAGGAGTGTATGTGGAGCGTATATCCATTCCCAGTGCAGACAAAAGCCAGATGTTACTGGGTTTTTAAAACACTGGAATGGATGAAATTCAAATGAAAATAAAAAAGACAAAATATGAATTTGTTGAGTGGCTGAAGTGTGTTAAAATTGATCAAGAAAGTATTACCTAACTTTCTTTGCATAAAACGCTTGGATTTAATAGTTTCAAACTCCCCAATTCCTGAAGGTACACATGTTGTGTTTAACCAGCAACATATGTACAGATTGTGCACGTGGAATAAGAGAAGTCACTCACATTGAATTCTGATGTGAGTGATGGCTGCCCTCATTTTTTTCTTTTGATTCTACACCACCATGTGCTAGAATCATAAAACCTTGGAATAAATGTAAATTTTTATTGCTCAAGTTGAAACATTGTCCACTCATGTTTTTCCACTGACCATGGGCCACCACGGCACCTGTAACACTGGAGTTCTGTTCCCCCCTGACCACACCGTCTGGTTCTCAGTGGGGTTACACAACAAATTTCCACAAGTCGTACACTTAGTGTTGGTGTGTCAGCCAAGCGCAGGCTGAAACCATGGGAAACAGAGCAAAATAGGGTCCGAGCCCCCGCCCTCCAGATCTCGCTCGGGATTTTCAAAGGCAATTTGGAGGACAGAGAGGATGCTGATGCGAGCAGAAAGCCACCTTACCCACCCCCGATCCCTCAACAGACGTATTATGCTGCTGTGAAGGTGAAGGGTGAGAGGTCAGAGGTGAGGGGGAGGGTGTGGCGCTGCAGGGGGAGGAGACTTGCCTCTGGATGCTGGCTCTCGCCCTCATCCGCACGCCAGCTGCCTCTGACGCAGACCCGCACACATACATGCTGACATTCATGCATAAGCACACTCGGCACATTAACCCACTCAACCTCTGTCCCCTCCAGCTCCAATCACTTCTCCCTGTTTTCAACAAAGACTTTTCTCACTGTTTGATGCCAACATTTTTCACCCGCCTTTTCATGCAGGTGCTTCATGTCTTTCCCAGATCTGTCCTGCGGTCACGCTTTGACATTTACTCAGCCCGCTGCTCTCCCTGTACGACGACTGATGTATTGCATTAAGCGAGCACTGGTCCACGTTGGATGGTGATGCCATAGATATAATATGTAAAGGCTAGATGTCTCGTCTGCGTTGCCGTCCAACGGAGACGAACGTCACCACATGGCGGCCATCTTGCTACGGGGCAGCTCTCTCACCCATTACATTGTGTTGGTAGTGGTAAATAACCATAACTTGCTCAATTTTCAACCGATTTTTAAACGGTTTGGTTTGTTACAAACGTCAGAGATGTAGATATTAAGATACATTTTATTATCCTACACACATGCACAGACACACTCATGCAAGGGGAAATTTAACCTCTGCTTTTAACCCATCTGGTGCCAGACACACAGAGCAGTGGGCAGCCGTGTACGGCGCCCGGGGAGCAGATGTTAGGGGAGTAAGGTGCCTTGCTCAGGGGCACTAGACAGGGTAGGGTATTTTTGGACAGAACAATCCAGGTTCGTCTTTTTGTTGTTTCTCCGTGGAGTCGAACCAGAGACGAACCAGAGACCTTTTCTGCCCATAGTCCAAGTTTCTGCCACTAGTCCACCGCCTCTCCAAATGACACTGCATACTTATGAATAATTATGTTATTTTCTAAAAAAAAATTGTAATTTATGCAGTGTCATAACTACATCTCTGACGGTTATAACAAACCAGATCGTTTAAAAATCGGTTGAAAATTAAGCAAGTAAGGGTTATTTACCACTACCAACACAATGTTATGGGTGAGCGAGATGGCCCCTAGCAAGATGGCCGCCATGTGCAGACGTCCGGCTCCGTGGAACAAGACATCTAGCCTTTATATATGATATCTATGGGTGATGCCACGCAGAGCCAAAATGGCACTTGCAGCCGGGGTTGATACCGGTGTGACTGCAGGGTATCACCGGGGCTGGAACGTCAAGGGTGCTGAAAGGCTGTGAGAGGTATAGAGGCCTGAGGGGCAGATGTTAAACACACTGTGACTGAGGGGAGACAGAGCGAGAGACAGGGCTACTGTCAGAACCTCACCGCAGCACCAGAGCACACACAGTACCTGCCATGGAGGGATAGAAAGGATGAAGGAAGGAGAAATGATTTTGTATGCTTTAATGAGAGTGAGTTCGTCTTTCAAGACCAGGCCTCTGAGTGTTGAAACATCTGCACACTGAATCAAGTCTAATCAAGCTGTGATCAAAGATCTCACATCTCCGGGAAAGGAGTTCTTGGAAGTCTCGGGGCGAAGGGGCCATATTCCTGAAAGCTTTCCCGGCGGTGCGATGGAGGTCTGACTCGTCAAGCTGATGGAAATGAGCACAGGCGCTGATCCGTGGGCCTGATCGACACGTGTGCTGGCCCGTGAGCGCTCCGAAGATCTCCCCTTCTCCTCCTCCTCCTCCTCCTCTGTCATCCCTCCGTCTCTCCCATGGTTTCCTCCCCTGGTTTATTATTACGGTGTAATCGTTTCCATCTGCCTGTCAAGCCACCGGGTAGACCGAGATCGGGGGAACAAAAAGACAGGGAGAGAGCGAGAAAGAAAAAAAAAAAAGACAGAGTGCAGGAGGGATTTTTCTCTCCAACACAAACACGTCTCCTCTCCTCCCCTCTCCTCCTCCGCTCGGAGTCTCTCGTCAGACCAAATCAAAATGCTGCAGAGTCACTTTCCTCTCTCTGCCTGCGATATTATAATTCAGCACGACTTCTGGACAGTTTCATGCACAATTAGGAATTCAGCGGCTCTGGGCAAGAAAATGTGATTCAAATTAGTGCTGTATTACATTACTGTTTACTCATCATCTCTCCTGGCACCTCACAGCCTCTCCGTTTTTTCTTCGGAGGCCGCCTCGTCTTAGGATGCATGAATGCACCTTCACACATGATGTTCACATGTACCCGGCAGGGATTTAGTCCACTCGGAATCCCTATCAACAGACGACATTGTGAAGGAAGTTGTGGCTAAACATAAAAAAAAAAAAGTATCACACGGCAATGACTGGTAGCAATCAGCTGTGTTACAAATGCGTACGTTTGATGTGTACATCTCGGGTCAGCGGCCGGGGCGAGGGGAATACTCACTCAAACAAACCACACAGGACCCTCAGTCCTCTGATCTCCAATCAGATTAGACCATCACCCCAATTACAGCCAATCAGAGGCAATTAAATCCAATTATGACCAATTATGCATAATTAGAATGCCCCGGAGATTGATAGCTCAGAGAGATGGGGCTAGCTGGCTGTCACTTTCAAGAAACCGTGATACTCATCGTTTTTTTTCTCCCCCCCCCCCACCGCCCCCTTTTCGATTTCTTGCTCCATCTCCGTCCAAAACATAGCATCTGCATCTTTTCAAAGGATGCCTGCTGACTTCAAACAGACTTCACGATAACGAGGCAACCCGAGAAATATAAATAACGCAGGATGAAGTCTGCCTCTTGGCCGGCCCAATGAGCTCTCCTCTCCATTACTCCCAAATTATGGCGGTTCCCACTAAACACTGAAATGAGCAGCCACCGATCTGCAGTGTGCCGTTACCGCTGCCAGTCCAAGGTGGTTTTCCTCTGCTGCTTTTCTAAGCTGTATGACCACTTTGATTGTCAGCCATTGACCACAAAACAATCCGCTCTTTCGACAGTTGGGTATTTTGGTAATGTGGTTTGCAAGCCTCGAGTGAGAGGAGGAAAAGACTTGCTTTTATTTCCCATGCAGCTCCAGATCGTTTCAAGAGTAATGCTCTTAAAAATGTATCAAATGCCCTCGCCTCGCATTTTTCTCGGGTTTCCCCTATATGGTGAATGTTTTCGCAGTAGTTCAAGCCCTCTCGCTGGGTGCCATGGAATGTCTATGTCCAGTGTTATCGTATGGATTTGAGTTTCGGACGGCCAGGGCGTCGATGTTTGAATTGGGTCGATTCTCGGTGTGTGGACATTCAATTCCATTTTTAAGAGATCGCGCAGACATGGAGAAACGTGGAAAAGCCGTTCTTCAGTTTAAAGCTCAAGCCGAGATCCTTGGAGCTACGCAGTTACATTTGTTCATCAAAACAACGGGTCAGCTGTCAGTCAAAAGGTCAACCTCTGACCACGGTCCTGTCCCGCCTCACGTTATCACGTCAGTGCACTTAAAGAAGTTATAGCGTGGCCTTTCATTTCAACAATTCTGTTTTCCATTCCACAGAGCAACTGATGTTATCGTTTTGATTAAAATCGCCGCACAGATATTCGACTCCTAATGGCTGACAGAGAGGAATGAGGCCAGAGAAAAGTCCAGCCAAGATAAAGTGAATACAATGCGGAGCGTAGAGTCTTTTGCTGGTTTGAACATTTTGAAGATTTAAATAATTGCTACAAAATACTCGCATAAAAGCTTCCTTCTGTTCCCTCTGTCAGATTTCCAAGATAATACCTGCAGGCCTGAAATACCCTCAGCCACAGAAAGCTGCACGGTGACGTTAACTCTGGATGAACCTCATCACTCGTCATCGGATGAAGGTTTCGGGTGTTTTTACGTCAATAAATCATCATTCTGTGCATGTCCCTTGTTCTCTGTCCCACATACACTTAACCCTCGCCTGTGTTTCCCTCTTTCTTTTGGGTTATATAACTTCAAATATATTCGTGTGTGTGTGTGTGTTTGGGGTGGGGTGGGGGGGTTCAAAGGAAACATGGAGGGTAAACAAACAGACTTGCAGAACCGTAGAAGGCCCTGCACTGATTGCTCGGCTTAGATTGACTCAGCCCTGGTTTATTTGTCTATGTCACTGAGATAAACATCAGAGTAACCCTTTGACAAGAAAAATGAACCCGCCAGAGGAAGAACGCTCACACTGGTGAGCAAGAAACCACTCACACATGTATACGCGTATGTGCTCCGATGTAAAAATGCACCCACAAACACATAGGCTCCCTCTATTTTATACACACAAACACACACACACACACACACACACACATTCCTTCCTGCCTTCCCCGGCCCCTGCGATGAAGAGACCTCTTTAAGAGCTGTCAGTCAGTGCCGGTCACCATGGAAGTGACTCGAGCTCGGAACAAAGGCCCTTAAGAGTTTCTCACAAGGCGAAAGGGAAGGCACACAGAGGAAAACAACAAAGAGGAAGACAGGAACAGACAGCGAGAGACTCACCGGGAGACACATCAGTGCTCGTGCAGGCCCGGAGATTGACTGGCCGGGCGAGTGAGGTGCCACCTAGATGAAGATGGACTGAAAGGATGTGATGGACAAATGAGACAGAAACATGTTGAGATAAAGAGGTGGGGAGGCAGAGTGGAAGTACCGGCAAAGAGGAGAGAGCAGAGAGGATTTTCTTCTAGCGCCAGACATCCGAAGAATACATATGTACCCAAAACACCATGTCATCACTCAAATACGTTCAGTGCATGTGTGCAAAACAAGCTTTTTCTGTGCATTTCAGGGGTCGAAGGCTTGTGCGGGTGTCGGTGGTGGTTGGCTAAGGTGGCAAAAAAAGGCAGAGGGAGCGTGGGACAGTGGGTCAAGAGGTGAGGGGGGGTCACAGGGTGCAAAGGGGGCCAGGGCGAGGGGGCCTGTGGCTACGGGGGTCACATGGATGTATGGGCCTTGGGCATAGTGCCAGGCTGAAAGGCACTTTGGGTGGGCTTACCGTGCGTCTGCTGGGAGCGAGGAGCACGGAGGAAGATGGAGGTCCGGAGGGTAAGGGTGGAGATACACACTGGAGGGTTTTCCCTAAAGCCAACTGAGCATTAAAGCAACCCACCCGTGTAATGTTTTCAAAAATGGGATGCTCCAATAAAATCTCACCTGACAACCTTAGCCAAGAAACCTCAGAATCGTAGTGGAACGGCTTTTTTTACGTTAAGCAAAAAGTAGTTTTTTGCGGAGAAGTGCAGGTGGAGAGAAGAGAAAAAGGGAAGAGAAGGATTTATACCCAGTATAAACAGTTTGACATGAGGGATACCACCCCTGTAGCTAGACCTTCTCTCTCTTCTTCTCTGGCACACACAGAACTGCAGGTCTCTCCGTCTCATACGCTCTGACTGAGAGGCAGTCAAGCTGCTCTTTAAGACCCGGTGACACGGTGATAGAAAGCAGCACAGAGCGGTGACGGACAGAGTGAAAGGGGGGAAAGAGAGGGGAGGAGGAGAGACAGTGATAAAAAAAAAAACACAGAGGCTTTCAGTGGAGGCGAAAAATACCCACGGAGAGAGACACAGAAAAAGAGAGGGAGACTTGTCTGAAAAGAGGGCGAGGAGGCGAGAGGGAGCCAAAGAGAGGCGAAGGGAAAGGCGGCCAAGAGGACGGAGCCAGAGAGAGTGAAGAGTAGCGAGGGGGGAAAAAGAGAAAGAGTGTGAGTTAAAGAGATTACTTTCAGGTTCAGAGACGCTCTTTCTGGCTGCTGACTGGCTGTCACTCAGTGCCGGGCTCCTAGGGGGAGGGACGGCTGGCTCTCATTGGTGTCATTCACCTGTCAATGGGCCTGACAGGCGGACTACAGGGCCCCATGTTGTGGTACGGAAACTGTCTGTCAGCCACGCAGCAGCTGCATATGACATCATCCAAGATCAGGTTTGGAACACGCATATGCAGTATGTGTGTGTCTGTGTGTGCATGTGCGTGACAAAGAACATACACGCACACATGCTACATTTGGTCTATGGTAATAACATTCCATCAAAAGCTTTCTTCTGGCAGTCAAACCACGTGTACATTCGGACACACGGCCCGACTCCCTGTGGATGGCACCTCACGGCCTGGCCAGTCCCCTGGCTGTCCTCCCCTCCACTTTGCCCCCCCCCCCCCCCCCCCCCAAAGCCCTTGTTACTGGGAGGACAACAACTCTGGGACATCTGCACGCCAGAACACAAATATACACACACACACACACATGCACGTGTACTCGCACACATGGATTTCTGCACGTACGACAGCTGGACAGTTAGACAGCCAAAGAGGAAAGGCAGAGTTGTGCATACATCTTAGCTGCAATTAGCCACACACACACAAACATAGAAGGCGATCAGTGCATGAATAAACCCTGTCTCGCTTACCTACACACACACACACACACACACACACACACACACACACACACACACACACACACACACACACACAAACACACACACACACAAACACACATAGCTCACACAGAGACGTCTTGGCAGTGAGACAGCACCCATCTGTTTTGGGCTAATTTAACATGGTCCCTAAAACAATAGAGACAAAGTCCCATCTTGTGAATAATGATGAAGTGAGTGTCCAGTGAAAAAACACCTTGTGTGTCCAATTTACTCTGTCTCTATATTGGTTCACAATGCGACGCTTTGACTGGAACACTAGCACAAATAAACCAGAGAGATGTGAGCTCACTGGTTCATATGTGTGTGTGTGTGTGTGTATCTGTTGTGTAGTTGTTGTGCACGGCTCACTTGGACATGAACACAAACTGAAGTTGTGTACTGCTCTGTATTCTACAGATTCAGAGCCACTTCACAGTAGGTGTGATATATGAAAAGTTGTTTCAGTCATGGCCTTGCACACACGATGCTTCTGTCCCTGTGTACGGGCCCCATAGTTTCACCGAATATATTTTTACATGTCACAGCAGGAAAGCCAAACAAATTAATGTTGACTAGATTCCATTACTCACAGTTACACTGTCATGGCTTCCTGAGACACAACAGTCATTCTTAATGTCACCCTGTGCTTTTCAGGGTGACAAGTCAAGTCTGCTGCGAATGTCATGAATCAAACAGTCGTGGAAGAACTATTCAGATCATTTACTTGTGCATAAGTATCTATGCAACAGTGTATAAATATTCCATTACAAGTCTTGCATCATAAGTTCTTTTAAAGTAGCCGCAAAATACAGGGAAACTAGATACAGCTCAGGGTTTGTGAAATTATTAATACGTGCGGAAAGAATAAAAAGTTTCGATCCACACATCTGTTTTCACTGTTTTTCTCTAATCTTTGATTATTTCCTGGGAGAAATGGGATCATTTGATCAATTACTGAAATAAAACCACGAAAGGAGTTTAGAGGGAAGACGCACTGTGTGGTTGAGTTGTTGACAAGTCACTGACATCTGCAATGTGACTCAGACTACACATAAACACAAATGTTGAACCACCGGTTTCCTCTAAGACAACGTTCTGCACAGTGTGTGAAAGAGTGAAATCTTCATCTTAAAAGTAACTTGTTAATACAGATGTCAATCAAAGGAGTGGAAAGAGCAATATTTCCCTTTGAAATGTGGTGGAATAGAAGTAAGTCAACCAGAAGTGCCACAAAATTTGAATTAGTTTTCACCAATGTTTGCTTGGTAACTAAGTATGTTTACTCAAGCGCATGTTCTATACAGGGAATTGAATTTACATTTAATTTCTGTTCTAGATGGGATAATATTTTACACAATTGTTAAAGGTTTAACTTAACAAAAGCAAAAAAAGGAGTTTGTACTTTTACTTCAGTACGACTTTAAATGCTGGACTGTTTCTCTTGCTTGGAGTTTGTTTTCAGTAAACTTAAGACATCTTTAACCACTGATTCAATTAATTAAGTAGTGATGAGAGGTTAAAAGTGACTGAGAACATTTACTCAATTATCATATTTAAGTACATTCATTAATCATAAGTATTTAAATTGTTTGTTTCACGTTTTACTTTGTGCTTGTACTTGACTGTATTAAAAATTGTATTTCTTGCAACACTTCATGCAACAGCTGTTATACTTGTTGGTTTTATTGAAAACAAAGCATATAACTAGCTTAAAGAATATGATAAAGACCAACTGATATTAACTAAACTATGCACTAGTATATAATTGGCTCCTTATTCTGCTTATAGATATACAATTATTTAGAATTAAATTAATTTAATAGATAATAATATATCATTACTATGAGTGTTTTAATAGGTTGTACTTCAACACTGAAAATGCTCAGCTTCTTTTACAAAAGTAATCACGTACTTCTCACCAAAGGTACTATTATTACTGTTTATAACATGACATCAGGCTTATTAACACACACATACGATACAGGCACGTGTGTGTTCATGCAGCCTCACTTCCCACACACACAAACAGACACACACAGCAGATGGGGAAATGGGAACTGTTGAACCATATCATTGTGACAGCTATTATGACGGATGACTGTATCATCTTAGAGAGGAAATCCCTCTCTCGCTCCTCACTTGTATCTTCTGAGGTCTGATTACTCTCTCGCTCTCTTTCTCTTTCTCTCTCTCTCTCTGTCTCACTGGTTTGTGGTTGAGTATTTGTATTGGGGTCAATAGGTGACATTTCAAAGGTTGTGGTAGAAAATAAAGGGACACACACTTACATTTGGCAACACAGATTAAAGTTGAGGAAAAGGCCTCTGTGATGTTGCAGGGATAACATTCTAGCATTTTTTTTTTACATGTATTGGACATCTTTGATATCTTTGATATGGCTAAGATTAATTAAGATAAAATATGTTTTTCTGTTTTTTTAGGGGGCGGGGAACTAAGAGCTTTTTTAAAGTTTACCCACTGGCTTTTCACAGCTAATATTAGAGGGGAAATGTTTATTGTCTCTTTATGACCCCATTGATCTTCAGTTTGCACCAATCCAACACAGGCATGCAGACATTCTTTGCAGAGAACAGGCTGCTCTGCTGAATGTCCTCGCCTCCGCCTGTGATGTGTTGCCTGCTGACAGTTTTGTCCATCGGCGAAAAGCAGCCAGGAGTCTGTTCACACACCATGACAGTCCACAGATTCTTTGAGTGCCTTGCATGGATGCTCAGAGGGCTCAGAATGGTTGCCCGGACACTGTTGCTCACAGCTACGTCTCACTCGGATCACATAAAGTTGCCGCTCACAAAAGGACACCCAGCTATTCATATACAGCTTTATGTAACTTTTTGAATGTTACGCCTTGATGTACGAGCTGAACGCGATCAGGCTGATGACTGTAAATTTGTGCTATTATGGCAGTAACCTTTTAAGCAATAAAAATGATACACGGCACGTACAAAACCGGCAATTTCTTGTAAGAACTGCTGAGTAGGAATGTTCCACCGCAGACACACAGAGATATCATGAGCTTTTTGTGCAGATTTCACTGTTCCTTTCTTTTTCTCCTTTCTTTACCCTCATCTGCTTTTCCTCCCTGGTTCTGCAGCTTAAAGCGATGCTGTTATTCCAGATGGCTCGGTGCTACATGAATAACAGACAAGAGAAATACTTCACTGAGAATATGTCAGCATGCGGACATCATTATGGCAGCCTAGATCATTTAAGCACCCCTAAAATTACCTCCAGGCCTCATGGAGAAAAATAATAAATGTGTGTGTGCATGCATGACGGCTCACATGTATGCCTCTGCATTTGTACAGACCTCAGATGTGCAGATTTCAAACACATACCGGCCCATTTCTCAGAAAGCTTGATAGCAAATCATATCTAGCACAAACAATTAGCTTTACATCTGGTTTAGAAGCTAAAATCCTGTGACAACATAGAGATGAATAAAAAAAAACACAAGACAACAGTCTCCACAGAATAAGTGACCTGCAAGGGCAAGATATATGTTTTACATTCCTCTTCTGCTCACAGTTTTATATCACTCAGATTGGTGGAGGGGAGCTGGTCTCCATGTGGGGCTCGGTCTCTCCCTAAATCTGTCTCCGGTGGGTCCTGAAAATGCCCCTGTGCCAAATGAGCAGTGTAAAGCATGCCCTGAGGCATGGCCCAAAACGACACCCAAACAGCATAGCTGTCAGCCCATGAGCCAATGCACTAAAACATGAGTGCAGCCGAACTGTTGGGTTTTATAGCCTACAACTCCTAGTCACAAGCCCTCTAATGCCCTGTTTAACAAGCTGAAAATCCTCCATTTATTCCCACTCCATCTCCCTTTAGGAGCTCCACCATTACCATTCACAAACAAAGACAGGCTGAAATACGCTCCGTGTAGCACATAGATCCTTGCATACATGTTGTTAATGAGTGGGTTAGGTGCTGTGGTTGATGCTGCTCTGTGTGTGTGCACGAACATGTTTGAAACCATGCATGTCGTGCATGCATGCAACAGCGTTCTCACAATGATTTCATCTTTGGCTACAAAGAAAAAACCTCCGTAAAAGAAGTTAGGTCATCAAAGCTCAATAAAAGGGCAGTAAATTATATGGTGATGACACTGATTGAGTAGGTTTTTTAGGTTGGGTAGGTTTGTGGACAGTGATTCTACAGTCAGACACGCTGTTGGGTCAAAGCAGGAGAAGAGGGAACTGAGGGAGGAGAAGGAGAAGAAGGAAGAAAAGAGATGTGCGCTGTGGGGTCGAGGGGTCCAAAGAGGATAGGGGTCACTCTCTCTGCTCTCCTATCATGGACACAGCAGATTGGATGAAGTCTTCATCAGCGTTACACTCCACCGGTCACAGTCCCGTGAAACCAACGCTATGTCCCCTGCACACACGCTCACATCCCTCCTCCCCCCCGCAACAATGTTGTCACTCATGGAGGCTGAAGGGACCCAGGGAGTGCTCCATCATGGGTATTAGCTATGGGGATCAGTTCCTTTAAAACAAGAGAGGATGGGTGTGTGTTTGCAGCCGATCATGTAACAACTGCAGATGAACACCTTTGAAGTTTTGTCTCTATTTATTTGATGCGTTCCCTATTCAAATCGCCGTGAAGGACAATAATATAGCAGCACAAATACTCTAAATTACCTGGACCTGTAAAACATCATTTTCAATTTTTATGCATTTAAATCATCTCCGAATGTGTTCTGCAGTTTCGTTTAGTTTTCATCATAGGTTAAAGAGCTCTTTCCACTTCATTTCACTTAACTAGAAATTCTGTGGGGTCCCGTTTTTTTTACCATCTCTAGGAGACGAAATTAAATCAATTTCCAATGCAAAAACAATGGAAGCCCTGTGTTAAAGCAGATCTGGCCGGCTGAGTGGTTATATTTTCCGATGAGGTTTTGTTTGCTTGTTTGTTTTCGCTGTTTTTCCACCCTGAAAATACGGGCGTTGCAAACTACATTGCAAACCGAAGACTGTCTCAGTGGCCTAACGAACCAGCGGTCTTGGAGCGGGGAACATGCTTTCCGAGCCAAATTGTTTTTCCCTCATAACACCATCTGTTTTCTCCTAGTCGAGCATGGCAAATCAGGGGTCATCATCATTAATATGCGTGTTTGCTAAGTCCCCGCTCCGCAATCTCCACGTAAGCCCAGGTCCGTTTAAGGTAATGCGATTTCGCCAACACTCAAATTTAACTCGCTGTGTACCAGCTTTGCCTTTGAATTTACAAACAGTGTCTCGAAGGAAAAGGTGTCATCAGACGTGAAGTTATGGGGTGAAGAAAACGTCCCAACGACCCAAATGGGAGTTGTTAAAATGTCAATTTGCATGCGAGTGTGGCAAGTTTGAATTCCCCCCATAATTTTTTTAGGATGACGGGCTAGCACCAGCACAGACCGGATTAGCCACACCGATCTTCACCGGTACACCTTCGAACTATTTTCTTTGAGCCTGTGTTTATAGCTTGGGGAAGACATGTTTATGTTCAATGCCGTGACAGGACAAGAACCCTCGTGAGTGCTATGATGTGGACAGGAAACTCTGAATCTCTCTGCCTCACAAACCTCGTACACATTTTCCCTCTCCTCACTGCAAGTTCTCTAAAATAACAGCTTTGACACGATCCGTGCCGGGGCTGCCGGTAACTCGAGAGCAGCCCGCGAGAACACGGAGCGTTTCTGAGGAATCCCACGGCTGTGTAAGAGAGCCAGTCAGGGAACCGGTCCACGCTGAGGCGGGTGGATATCGATGGGATGGATGGCAAAAAAAGGAAGAGGCCCACACAGGACCCACTTGGCCCCGGGCCCCTGACAAGATAGACCTGAGCCATCTGGACAGGGGGCTGAGGAGGCTGACAGGGGAGCCCAGTGTTAGGTGTTTTTTTTGTGCCACAGCAAAGAGGGGCATTCACCACATGTCCCTCACAGCATAGATGGAGAGCACTGGGGTTTCTTTTTTAGTGGTAGTGTTGGTCGTGAAGTGTAGCACAAGCACACACATAAAACCCTACTACTTTCTCATGGTCACTCAAGTGCAGCAAGGCTTCTGTAAACATCTGTCAGCCATTGCCTGCACTCGTCCACCCCCAATTCACCGTGCTCTTTGACCTTCAGCCGAAGAAAGAGCAACTGTGACTTTCTGCCAAAAAACTAGCAAAGACTTCAACTCTGTGACAACAAGAGTGGAGGCATATTTAGCCACCTGTCTGTATGTGGATAAATCAGTGTTATCATAAGAGTAAATACGTGTTTGGCTCATGGATCACAGTCCAGGAAAGAGTAAGTAATTATTGCTGAATGTTAGTGGAAACCCCTCAGGCTACTAAGTCTTTTCAAGGGTTTAGATAATTGGGGATAAATGAAAAAAGTAATAGTTGTGTATTCTTTTTTCATGACTTTTACTTTTAAGGGAATCTAAGCTGTTCTGTACGACAGAGAGAATTTGATTTTGATTGGGTGATTTTCTTCTTCCTTCCTGACTGGTTAACCGGCCTCTTCACTTCAACTAATAAGATTTTTTTGCTGTTTAGACAATCAAATCTGTGACATACTCAGCCATACTCATCTCAGCCATCCTCCCTCCCCCGGGACCCAAACCAGCGCCATGGACGCAGACCAGAGCCCTCATCAGCTCTCCTCATGCCTCTCTCTCTCTCTCTGGGGCCTCAGGTTTCTCCTCCAACCCTCCCTGTGCTCCCCCCACCCGGTTGGGCCTCCCACCCTCCCCACATCAATTACAGCCTATCCCCTGTAGCGCCGGCCCCTCTCTCTGTGACCCCACGGGGGGGGAGGGGGTTACCGAGTCAGGGAGGTCGTAGGTCGTTCTCCCCACTGCTACCCCAGGCATCTCTCAGAAGTTTCCGGCCCTGTTTCTGAAGCCCTGCTGCCCTGCGGGGCGACACCCACACGACCCTCGGGCAGCCGGGGGGGGGCACAGCCATCCCTCTCCCGGCTTCCGCCAACAAAGGCCTGTTCCTGTCACTCTTCCCTGGCAGGCTAATTGTTTCTTATTTTCATAGGCAACTCTGCATTCTGTAATTATGTCCCCTCAATCAATCAATGGCTCCACTCAGAACATGCTCTGTAATGTGATTGCTCCAAGGTTACACCACAATATTGCTCAGTAAGCTCCCAAATCCTGTATCTTGCACTTTGTAATTTAAACGTTTAAAGTTTTATACCATGTTGAAAATATGTGTTCTCTCTTGAATGTGTCATTCAAAACACTTCTGACAGTATTGATGGACAGAACATATGTCACCATGGCAATATCTGTCCAGCCTTATCTACGTATATAATGCACCACAGTGACCAAGTGGTTTGTTTCAAGCAATTAATCATGACATTACAATTGAAAAAGTGACTGTGTGACCATGAAGATCAATGGCTAATCGGATAAAATGGTTCACGTGCATTATGTTTCCTGGAAAAATACAAAAATATCTCGGATACCTTGGTGAGAAAAAGTATCAATACAGTCAAATGTAATGGCCTAACATTAGTTTCCATGGGGGATATCATAAGCCATCCTCAATACTGAAATGCCTTTCCTGGCATTTTCTATACACCTTAAATCACTTTAAATGTTTCATTAGTTTCACTAAAGATATTGAAGAATATGAAAAACTGCTTTTGAAATCCATTCCAAAGCGAACACTGAGGGGACCGGACGAGCCTGGTTAAACAGCGAGTCGATGACTCAGGTCGCTGTGTTGACCACACGGTTCTGACGTGAGACCCGGCCTCGGCGAGCAGAACTGTATTTCTGTCATAGCAGCCAGACCTCGCAGTGTCAATACCAGACACATTATTTCTAATGGGAGAGAGTCGGAGGGTGAAGGGAAGAGGAGACAGGGAGGGAGGGAGAGGGAGAGAGAGAGAGACGCACACAGAGAGATTAGAAGGACGGTATCTCTATTGATTAACTGGGAGAGGACCTCCACTCCACCCTCTCCTGTCCAGACATATGGGGTAATAAGGACCACTCTTCTGTGCTGCCACCTCCCCCCAACCTCCTCTCCTCTCCCCTCTCCTCTCCTCTTCCCTCACCCCGGCTAGAAAGCCTTTTAATCAGCCCCCGGGGGAATACATAGATATGATATGGGAGAAAAGGGAGGGGAAGAAAGAGGGAGAAAGAAGGGAGACAGGGTGAGAGGAGTCCATTAGTGGAGTAGACACAATAGCTACAGGAACAGAGTGGACGTGGGAAGGTTTCCTCTGTGCCCAGAAAAAAGATAGACCTGAAAACCCACACATCCTGTATGCAAGCACATATGATACATGCATACAGATTAAAATAGCCCTCGTTGTCACTCAAAGGGATTCTTTTAACATCTCTGTACTGCAAATGATTGTGTGCACGTAAGAAAGCGTGTGCGCAGTCCACGTCTGAGCGGATACCGTTCCAAAGTTACCAGGTCACATCAGGAAGGGCTGTTTTTCTGCTTGGCTGGGGCCATTTTCCCTCTGTTTGTGTAAGGCCCTTTCTGTTTTCTTTTCCAACGAGAAGCCTGCCAATCAACGCGAGCCAGACCAACTTTATCAAGGCGGCCATCTCAAGACTCTGACATCAAATCCACAACTGCTTCTCATGCTGAAAAAAAAATTCTGAGAAAATCTGTCAGCGCCTCTCCCCACCACCGGCCCCTGGAGTGTCTGGACTCAAAGGAGATGGTGAGAGAGAGGAAAGAAAAGAAGGGAGGAGAAAGTGGAGAGGAGACGTAAAATCCAATGGTGGTTAAAGCAGCTTTTATACACGTTTAAAATCTAGGTGAAATTCTACTAATCAAAATCATGTCTCCCTTCACACAGAGCATGACGAGCAACAATTCAATTAGTAAACACAGGCTGCAGCTCCTGAGTGGTCACTGAGTTCAGGCCATATGATTGACAAAACTTTGACATTTGCGCCCCCTTGTGGCCAAAGCTGCTCCAGCACTTTCAAGGCCAAAACAAATTATAAACAGCTTTACAAAATCATATTACAGACATCAAGGACTGGAAATGGGAATAAAGGGTTATGAAAGTTGTGGGTTTAAAGCTATTTTACTTGCCGTGATAATAAAAGCAGCAGTACAATAAAGCTGTCAATAAGAGCTGT
The DNA here is from genome assembly GCF_963576545.1 of Limanda limanda. Lineage (NCBI taxonomy): Eukaryota > Metazoa > Chordata > Actinopteri > Pleuronectiformes > Pleuronectidae > Limanda > Limanda limanda. The sequence goes on along the minus strand of NC_083654.1, from coordinate 9,693,881 downwards.
ATTACTGCTGGTGGACGAAAAGCAGAGACACAGCTTCTGGACAAACACGAGTGGAACAGATCACACACACACGTCTGTTCGCTCTGTATTGAAAAATAAATAAAAAAGGAAATAAAGCACAGTGCATTTTTCATTATTACAGCTCAATTTGCAGAGAACGACTGTGCTGTAAAATTAATTCCATATGGCTCCGCTGCGGGGCGCCACAGAGTCTGTCATCATTCTTCTTCTGTTGATGGGGATCCGAGCCTTGTGATTGGCTAGGGTGGGTGGCTCAATAAAGAAAAGGGGCCGTGAACCAATGAGAGGGCAGGATTTGAATTCTTCTGTTTGATTGGCTACGCTCGGGTGTCAATCAAGCGCGGACGGGGTCTGGAGGCTGAGAGCGGCCAGTCGGTTGTTTTGTTCTCCAGAGGACGGAGCTCCTGCACAGACACACACACACACACACACACACACACACACACACACTCACACACATACACACACACACACACACACACACACACACACACACACACACACACACACACACACAAAAACACTTTTACTATTACTATTAAGCAAAGATAGAACTCCTAAAATTAGGTTTAATATATAAAATAAATATTAAATGTTTTGATAACCTTTATACATTTAATGTGTAATAAATATATAGCCTTTCAAATAAATGTACTATATTTTAGGGTATATGTAATTGTGTTACAGCGTTTTCTTCTAGTATGTTGTATCTTCGATTCATCACAAGCCTAATTATCGTGTAAGAATGAAACACAAATATACATTTATTTATTTGTGTATTTCAAATAATACTACTAGTACTACTACTACTAATAACAATTCTGATAATGATAATAACTATAATAATAATATAATTATAGGTGTGAAGATACACATTTTTATTGGTTACTTAATCTATTTGAGTATGAATTTTTATATTTGCCATTTATAACATGTGTCATAATGATGGTATTGCTATTTGCATTTCACGTTAATTGAGGGAAGAAATGTCAATTCTAAAAAAATAATTAAAACTCAATTTGGTCTAACTATTGACACATTATTGGATGGATATTTGCATTGATATTTCATTGAGAATAGGCTTATTCTTAAATATTTTGTTATTATTAAAATAATTATTGGCAATAACTGAAAATCTCCGAAATAATTTCTAAAATAAAAAACCTACTGAAGCAAAGATGAAATGCATCTTCTTGGCTCAATCAAATGTAACAGAACCTTTTTTGATGCAACCAGTATTTTCTATTACTGTAAAGTATTTTATGACGGAACAACAATAAGATCAGAGATCATATGAAATATTTTACATCCGATTTCTATTAAAAGTTACAGGGATGTCTGCCTCAAATAATTTAAAAATTACTTTAATAAGAAGAGTTAACAAATATATAATAATAATAATATAATAAAATGTAGTGTGAGTCGGTTTTTAATTTGCTTGTACTCATCAAAGCCTCAGTTTATATCCGGTGTGTGAGAACGGCTTCAAACGCGAATTTAAATGTGTAATTCCTTCAGTAAAAAGACAGAAATCAACAACATCACAGTCTCGTGGAAGCCCCCTCGAGCTCTCTGAAGTTTCCCATGAGTCTTTGCGCGGACCTCCTTTTTCTGGCGCATGCGCGTCGAGCCCCCTGCGCATGTCGCACAATCCCATCCAATCAGCTCGCTCCTCGGAGGAGCGCGTGGGGCTGATTTAAGAGCTCCCCCCCAATAAATCTGTCACAACTTCACAAAGTTGATTTAAACGTGTTTCACATCGTTATGAAAATACTTGTGGATTAATCAAGTGACTGCGCGCTGGCGTCACGTCAATCGGAGCAGATTAGTCGTCACAGCTTCGTTAAAGCGACGCCACTTGAACACAGTTTTGTTTTTTTGTCTTCCTTTGGGGGGGGGGGGCACCAAGTGGAACCTGGACCCGGCGGATTCTGGATGTGTCAATGGGCTTTGTTTATTTGTGTGTGCTATACGTGTTATCCGTGTACACAGGAGCGCAGCAAGTGTTGCAGGGGGATTAGTGATGCGGCCACTGGGTGCGTGTCCCCCCGGTGCAGTTGTTGTGTGTTTGTGTTGCAGCTGCTTTCCTGCAGCCAGTTGTCAGCCCTGCACCGAAGTCACTGTCTCGCCAGCAGCTCACAGACAGTCGAGCTGACTGAGACCATGTGAGTTGAACTTGTTTGTTTCGCTCCAGACTTAATTTGGACCGTCACCCGTTTGGTTCCTACATTTTAACAGGAGTTTACTACTCTGTGACACAATGGCTCGTTTAAGTGTGTGAGGATGCTTTTGTTAAGGTTTTACTGTGGAGCTTCATCGCACTGAAGTGCACAGTAAGTATGACAGGAGAGTGTAAAGACCGAGAGGACAGCTTCAATTTCAACAGCTCTTCTCACTGGTTTTGTTTTTTATATCACAGCGTCAACTAATGCATTTGTCTTCATTTATTTCTTTTATACAACTGGTATGTATATTTGGTAGTTATATTAATGCCACTTCAGCTAAAGAAGCACAAAAACGCTATTTCCCGAGTATTTCTTATTTCTTCAAATGCAGAATCAATAAAGAATATAATGTATCTTTGTTTTATCAACTTATCACACTTAAATTTTACTAAAATGCAACAAATCAAATAATGTATGATATATAAAATGATACTAAACTTTGTTTCGTTTGAATGGGTTTAAAAGTCTGCAAAATTGTTTTATGAATCTTGTTTTGTATACAACTGGTATGTATAATTTGTAGTTAAATTAATAAGTTATAATTAATAAAGAAATACAAAAACGCCCGAGTATTTCTTATTTCTTAAAATGCAACCTTTGTGTATATATACACAAATGTATCTTTTTATCGTTTTATCAACTTATCAAACTAAACTTTCACATACTTTAACTTAAATGCATCAAAAGAAATAATGTATATAGATTTTCTCGTTTAAAAGTCTGCAAGATTGTTTTATTTATTATTGTTATTTCTTTATTTCTTTTAAAATATGAACCACGTCAGTGCAAATGTTTGTATATGTTGGTGGAAACACAAACAATGGTTATCCCTTGTTGTTACCACTTTTTGACAGCAGGGGTCGCAGTTGAGCTAGATATCTCCCCTCAGTCGATCATCCACCCGGACGGATCATTGGCTGTGTGGCACTGAGTCTTAGCAGATGACCAGCACTGTTAACTCAGTTTATATCCATATTAAACATGGACATGTCACATGTATTTCGGTTGATCAAAGCCCAGCCTATATATGTAATGTGTATGCACAGTAGTGGGAAGGTACTTGAACTTGGAGGTAATATTTCATCCTTATGCTTTAATACATTTATCACAATCTCTGATAGTTATCTGACATTGGAAATGTTGGCATTCAACAGGATTTGGGTTCTTATAGGTTAAACTACTCACTATGACAATCACTCCACTTTGACCAAGCTTCAACATTTGAATGTCATATTACGACATAATAAACATATAGTAGAACTGCATAACGAATACTTAAGCACATGTTGCTGGTCTTACCTCTGTACTTTTACTTCAATCTTTAATTATATAACTTGACATGTAAAAAATAAGGAATGCTTCTACTACTTGACATATATGCTAGATACTGTACACATTTTAATATTTCTGATAAAGGATATTCAAAAGGTGAAACTAGTGTGTGTGTAATTGAATCTGCTGTCTTGTTATCTAGTTCTGTTCTTCTGATTTGACTCAAGGCTGTACACACCACAGACACAAGCCTACATAGGCCTTGGATAAATCAGCAAACAGGCGATAGTCAGGCCAGACAAAGACCCTGGATGTCTCTGTGTATCAGATGTGTTGTGAAATATGATATTGCTTGGATTCGGTCCTCTGCTGGGATGATAGACTGAGCTGCTCCAATGCAATCATGTTATTAGGTGTATAAAACAAACAGAGAAATATACCACATAGCAATTTCCACTTCTTATTTCATCCTTTTTAGTTTTTGTCTCTGTTGCAGTAAGAACGTCTTCAGGGCACACACCGGTTTTGTTCAGCTGGAGTGGACAAACTCAAAATGTTACTTCATCACATTTCACCAGTTTAGGTGTGAGAGAAAACAGGTACATGACGACTGAAAACAAAAAGCAGACATTATAATTCAAGAAGCCACAAACTGTGAATAAACATTATGTTCCAGATTAGATGAACAACATCCTGCACTTAAAACAAAGGTCCTGACATATCCCAGTAGTTTCCTCAAGGAAAAAGATAAGATGACCTTATTATTATAGTACCAACAACCTCATAAGTCTGAATGCAACATCTTGAACTGAGAGCGACTAGCATTTCAATTATTTTAAATAAACGTGTTTATTGTGATAATGTTTGGTTCAGTCTAATAGTGTTCCCTACCTTAGACCCACGAAAGTGAGATTACACAAATTACTTAAAAGAAGGAACTTTTGACAATTAAAATTCCCTCTTTTCACCTTTCCATCCTGACCAGTGCTGAATGTATTACCTCTGCCAATTACGTCCTGGTGGAAGGATGTGGTATGAGTCATTTCAATTGTGGTGTGGCTCTAAATCAGGGGGTGGATCCAGGATTTTTTTTTTTATCTTCTTTAACATTGTGAGGTTTTTTTTTTAAACGTTTTTGTTTGATTTCTCAGAGAATAATTTATTGATCTTGATTAAATAAAACAGGCATGTTTATTGGACTGATATTTATGAGTTGGCACAATTTGGTGCAGATGCAAAGAAATGTGGATTAATCACAGGACTTTTGGACCTTGGAGGTAAATTTTCCATTCTTGTTGAAAGTGTTTTATTTACTTATGCAAATATAATTAATGTATGATCTGTTTAAGTTTTTTTCAATCCTATATTCAACATTAGAGTTTTTCAGAAAATGGACTGACGTATCCCGTTATGTAGAATGAGTCTTTTAGTACTGATCTTAAAATATAAAATAGTAGGATTATGCTTTGATAGCAGGGTTTGTGAGTAAAACTCCCTTTAAATAACTTTAATATTCCTGGTTAGTTTGATCCATAACAGCGTTTCGAATTCTGTATACTGACAGATTTTAGTGGAGAACTTACTGGACGTGGACTTCACGATTTCCCCAAGAACTCTTCTATAAATTATAAATTCAATAATATAGGATATCCAGTGGTTATCGAGTTATGCATATGCCAGAAAGTTGTTATATGTTTTCTTAATGAAGCTTACATAGGCAAGTGAGTTGCACGAGTTCAAACTGTAATTTACTGAACCACCGATAGGGGGACAGTCACATGGGATAAAACCAGGTCATTAGCACAGCCAGGGAATAGCAGCTGTGGAAGGTTTCAGGGAACAGCTGGATCTAAGGATACACAACATGCATCTGATATAAAACGTTTAATGCGAATTTCTGGAGACACATCACGTTAATTTGGGTATTTTTCATTAAAATAATGTTTTTGGTTAGAAATGGGGTGGGGCTGCGGTTGTTACTTTTTGTACCCTGCTCTCATTGGTCAGGACGATGAGTGACAATCGTCTTGTCCAATCACGTCCTGAAGCGGTGAGCGCTCTGGTCCAATCTGCATGAGCTACGCAAATGTGAAACGAAGTTTCCCCAGTAGCAGCAACTAGGGTGTTAGCATCTAGCTCCTCACATCCACTTTAAATGTCAATTTGAACACAAACGAGTCAGTGGGCTTTTGATAGTGAGGCTCCAGCGACGAATCCCCGCCACTGTCACGGCCTGCAGAGCAGCGAGTCCGCCATGTTTGCGCCGAGAGGCTCCCCGTTAACAGGTAACTGAAGCTGATAGCTAAGTGCTAACACAGCTAGCATAGCCATCTGAGCATTTCACCGGTACAGGCGGACCTCTTTGTCTGACAGGGGAAGGCGTGCTCTTTTGTTAGGCTTCTCCCTTTGTCCACTGGCTAAAAGGGGAACTGTCGGGTCAGGCTTTCGCACTTATCTGCAGTTCTGAAAGTATTTGGAAAATGCAAAAAGCCAAAAAATATTTCACAGAAGGCCTGATTCAGTTGACGATCTTACTCAGTTTGATTGGAGTTCGCGTGGACATCGACAGCTACTTAGGCGGCTACTACACGCCTCTGATAGAGATTAACTTGGGTCCCAGCTCAGCCTACACGCAGACACCCTTCCACAGCCTGAGAGACACTCTTGACGGATACACCGTGCACCCGAAATGTCCCGAGTTGGACTATTTCTTCGCGAGCCGCCGGCTGCTGGACGAGGTGAAGACCCTGGGCTCGCCGCGGTTCCCCACACAGTTGAACACATGGCTCGTCCACCAAGTGTCCGCCACTGACAAGGCTGACTGTGGGCCTTCGAGCAACGACAGCAGCGACTCGGGGTTGCAAAGTCCCGGGGCCGGGGAGGACCGGGAGCACCTGCCTGGTGATGGCCCAGAGGTGCGACGAACGAGCCCCGAACTCGGGCCTTGTAGCACTGGAGCCTGTGGCTTTCCCAAAGAGGCAAGTGTGTGTGTGTTTGTGTTTTTGTGGGTGAAGTGCAACACAAAGTTACCCAGACTCATCCACCTAAGGCAAATGACCCATATATTGCAGTGTTGACTAAAGGAGGAAATTACCTGGAGTAAAAACTTCCTGAGAGACAGAGTGAGCAGCTAGCTAACTAGCATCACTAACCCATGTTACACAATGATGCCTGTCTGTCCAACGAGTCACTTATTATTCTGTAACATTTCCTGGTGCACCACCAGCAGTGGGATAAGCTGCTGGAAACACTTGAGGTGTCCATTCACTGTCCCATTTGTATGACTGGTTTTATTGTACAGCCGTCTGCTGCACCTGTCCCACTTCCACATGGATCTCTGTCTCTTTAAAACTCACACTAGATGTTGACTTCATTAATCAAAGACTAATAAGACCAGTGTTTTGGATTGGACCAAAACATTTTTGTTTACTCTCATATCGTCACAAACATTGGGTTGAAATATCATATTCAGTGTAACTTCTGTATAAAGTATCTGCCATTATGAGTGTTTTACAATAATGTTATCACACCCAGACCTTTCTATTCAACTCTTTCACTCATCCAGTTTTTCTAGCTCGGGGGCTCAAACAGCTGCTTGGTGGCAGTTGTTATGGTTAATTGTGTAACTGTATCCCAGACCCAATCGCCAGCTGTGAACACCAAGAGGAGGAGTAGTGAAGCTTACATCCACACCCTGTTTGCTTACACAAAAGTGGTGGTCCTTACTTGAACACTGCCTCCCTTGGATCTTGTTCCCATCGATACTGTCATGTTGACACTTTTTTTTCTCTTTGCCCTCTCCTTGTAAAATGAGTAACAGCTTAAATAGTCGTAGGGCGAGATTTTGTGGTTTGTGGAAACACAATGTTTCAAAGGAGAGGACCACAGCTGTGATATTTGACAGTAAAAAAAAATCCATAGCTATCTCCATTCACTGCATCAGGTGATAAAGGAAAAGCTGCTCCAATAACAGTCGACAAGCTCAGGCAGAACTGCGCTGGTGTGATGTACTTTTGCCTCCAGCAGAAACAAAAAAAGCCTGATTCAGCAGTTAGTCTCCCTTTTGAAAGTTTAAGAAATGAATTTTCTCCCTGTTAGTGGAGACATGAAGAATATTGTGTCTGTGGCAGACAGCTGGTGACCTACATCAAATGCTGTTCTTCATGTACCAGAAGGGTCTTACAACATCTCTCGTGGTTAGGTCACCTCTGAGGATTATTAGCCTCACTGCTAGTGTTCTCAAATAATACACACTTTCATATCTTAAAACACCAACTTGCACATTGTTTGTGTCCCCAAAGGCAGCGGAAGTTAATTGACCTTATTTTAATTTAGTGGGTTTCACTTTCTGCTGCACTGAAAGCAACTGTTTGTTATGACAAACATGATCTTTGTTACAGCACTAATCCCAACTGAAGATATCCAGTTATCTGCAATAGCTGGACTTTGGTCACTGAACCAGAAGTGTAATGGTCTTAAGGGTCACTCCGCTAACAAACTGTGTGTTTGGCTTTTCTCTTCTTTCTCAAATCCTCTGAATCTCCTCTACCCCAATTCTATCTCTGCTTTTTTTCTCTCCATCCCCTTTTCTTCATCCTAACAGGAAAATGACATCCAAATTAAAGAGGAGGAAGAACCTGCTTCGCTCACTCAGCTGGCTCACAGTTCCACACTGGAGCAAGAGGTATGATCCTGATTGTTCCAGTTGATGTCATAAATTGCTGTGTACTGTTGAAAATGTTTCACACTGCATCAGACAGTTTTCTGAGAAGAAGCTGCACTGTTTTGGTTGCAAGAATACACAACACAGTGTTTGTCAGTCTGTCACATTCGAACCAAATTTACAATTACGTGATGGTGTGAGAAATTGTGTTGTAAGATCACAGTCTTACATGTCTGCATCAGTCACGCCGTTCTGATCCCAGTGCATCAGGATTAGGGATGTGGAAGTAGAATAATTACCATCTCTCACAGAGAAAGACTTCTAGTTCCTTTATGTACTAATCTATAAAGATTATGAAAGGGAAAGGTCATCCATAAATATTATGATTTAAGAATTAAACCATGAATTTAAAAATGTTTCCATCCTCCATGTCATGTCATTTTAAAGTATGTTCCTTTAAACTCTGACACAGTCGCGGACCATATTTACCGTATGAATAATGTTGTATTCTGTTTATGTTTTTCCTACTTCAGAGTTTACTTGAAGGTATCACTGCACTGTCTGACCCAGGAAGCCACCCTCCTCCTGCCATTGATATTGACCAGCACTGGAGCAGTTTACTCTCTCTGTCTGTCACTGACCTTGATGTAAGTAGTCTGTCCATGTTCATTACTGGTTCCTCAGGAAGGCCTGAATGAATTGATAATGTGTGTAGCTCTCCTATAAAGATAAACTTTACCCATTTTGAATCTGATATCGCTGCTACAAACAAATCAACGATTGGACGCTGAGCAGAGTAAAAATGTGTTGGATTCACTGTAAAACTGCAAATGGTCAAAGGATGTCAGCTGAGTATGAGGTCTTTTCAATGTTGCTCAGAAAGGATTTGCATTCACACAGGAAAAAGAATATGACCACATGCACCTCTAAATGTGTTCCTACATTGAGTGTGTTCAGATCTGTTCTTGGCGCTGACCAGTTGTGATCGGATCACTCTGGGTTGATGTTAATACCAGCTCTGAACGAGGTTTTAATGTCCGATTGTGATCTCCGTCTCATTGTGAAGAATAAAGATCAACCAAATTTTGTCTCATGTGTAGGACTTGGATTCTCTTGTTGCGGATACTGATATCACAAGTGCCATCAGCCAGGACGTCAGTTTGCATGATGCCATGGCTGCCACTGCTGGTGCCTTCGGTATGACGTCAGAAAGAGGGGAGGCCCGACCAGCCCCCCAACAAAGAGCCCTGTTCCGACTTGAATCCACAGGCTCCTCGCACTCCGACGTATCACCAGGGATGGCCGTGGGCTTGGCTGCCCTTCCATTTGCAACAGTATGCAATTTAACTAGAAATGAGTTATCGCAGAGTGCGCTGGGTGGCTGCCTGGATGAGGCAGTGTTTGACCAGATCAATCAGCTGGGCTTTGAAGGCCTCGACACCATCGGCTCCCAGCTGATGGGCTGCCTCGAGGGTCTAGCGCCACAGGCCCTCGAGGACCTGGACTCGGACTCTGGACTCTCACTGGAGAGCAGCTCTGGAGGTCCAGTCTCACCAGGTTAGTCCAAGTCTCTATAAATTATCATAAATCAAATTTATACCTATTACCCGCTAAATTAAATGAGGTCAAGAAATTGTTTGTTATACATATTAACACAATAACGAACCCCTCCCTTTCCCAGGCTCATCCGAGATGTCATCTTCATCCAGCTCATACTGTGAGGATGAGTGTGGAGCAACTGGTTACAGCAGTGATGTGGATTCACTCCCCTCGAAAGGCATTGCGGACTACACCACAGCATGGTCACCTGTTGACCTGAGTGAGAGTGTGTGGCATGACCACAGCTACTCATCACCTGCCTTCTTCAACCCGCCGTCTGTAACCCTTCCCCACAAAGGCATCAAGGAGGAGCCTTTCAGCGAAGACGACGAGCCAAGGTCTGAAGACAGGGAGCTGAGTCGCGATGAGCTCCGGGCCCGTGCCATGTACATCCCCTTCTCTGTCCTGCAGATCGTCAACATGCCCGTGGAGGAGTTCCTGGAGGTTCTCGACGGTCAAGGCTTCTCCGCTGATCAAGTCACACTCCTGAGGGACATCCGCAGGCGGGGGAAGAATAAATTGGCAGCGCAGAACTGCCGCAAGCGCAAGCTGGACGCCATCACAGGGCTCCAGGAGCAGGTAGAACGGCTACAAGCTCAGAGAGACAGGCTTCTGAGAGAGAAACAGCTTACAGCCAAGACTATGGGGGCTGTGGGCCAGCAGATAAAGCAGCTGACCAGAGACGTCCTGGCCCGGCTGAGGGATGATTCGGGACAACCCCTCAACCCAGAGAGATTCACCCTGCAGTGCGGGGCTAACGGTAGAGTAGTAGTTCAGCCTTTGAGACGGCCTGCCGTCTCCACGTCAACTGGCAACAAAACAGACAAGAGGAAGAAGGACAAAAAGCAGTGATGCAGTACTTGCCAGATAAGACTTGAGTTTTTAGTTGTTTTGTTTTTTTGACTATTTCTGAACTTGACTTGCCAGACTCTGGTTTCGGGATCTCCTTCTGTATAAGTGTGTGTGGATTCACCGCTGTTGGGACCCTTACTGGGCAAAAGCTGCAAAAAAAAACAAAAAAAAACTCTGAACATGAATACACAAAAAATAATCTCTGTACATAAATATCTCATGGGAAAAATGTAGCTCACACACTGGACACAAAGTTTGCTCTTTAAAGATGGACAAGGCACTAGAGGCCTATTAAGAGAACAGCTCAGATGCTGGCAATGCCACCAGTTTCTCTGTGTGCATTAACATTAAACTCACATCTTGTTTCCGCAGATAATTCTTGCCACACACTTCTAAAAATCCAACATAGCCAGCATTGTGACAGTTACTGGAAAGAAATCTTTGAGGATGATTCTATTTGTTTGTTTGTTTCCATGTTATCTTGCTTCTCAGTGTATTCAGTTTAAAGAGAAGGTAAAAGATTGTATTTATTAAAGTTTCTGAGATTCCTGAAATGCTTATGTGCATCACCAGACTGTCAAAGGCAGTTTTTTTTTTTGTTTGTTTTTTCAAAGCGGAAACTTTATTGCATAGTGCTAAGAATATGGGGACATTACCTAAAGTTTACAGATTTGTTTTAGATACTTTGTGGCATGTAGCGCGGAAATGGAACTGAAATGTTGAATAAGATAATTGAATTTGTTCTTTTCTTTGTGTTTATGATGTACAGTATACCAATGATTAAACTGACAAGGCCTTAATTAGCATTTGATAAGTGTTTTGGTTAGCGTGTGTGCACATTAGAAACGAATGCACATCATAACAAAAATGTTTTAAAGAAAAAAACGTTTCATGTTTAAATTTATTATTCAGTCATTAGTTTCAAGCACAATTCTGCTGAATCCCTTTCATTGTGGGTTATTAAAAGAGTTCTGACAAGATTATATTCTACCTCACGCCTCGGTTCGTATAGATTTTGGTGAAATAAAATAAGACGCTTTTTGTAGGGGAACTTAAGTGCACTCATTAGCTACCAATCCTTTGTTATTAAAATGATCTGAAATGGACTTAAACCACTCCGTTTCTGAAAAATACAATCACCAACTCTATTTAATGAGTGAATGTTTTATGGATGTTACTTTTTATATATTTGAGATTATCGGAGCGGTAAAATATTCAGTAGAGGTTCCTGTGTTATTCATGGGAATGTTGCTTTATACCGTCGACCGAGTGAGTGAATTAAATGAGACGAAAATTGCATGTAGTTGTTAAAAGTGTGACTCATTAAGTACCTTTTTTTTATTATCCCTAGACCCTCACAAATTTGTGTTTAATTTCCAGGTTTGCCCAAGAGTTTACTTTGCTGTTTCTATAAATGCTTAGGGAATTTCAAAAGTGTTTTTTTTGTTGCAGGCGTTGTTCTTTCTGATTAAAAAAAGAATAAAATAAAGTGAAACAAATTGTGTGTTTATTTTTGGGGGCCACTGCTTTGGGATCTCTGTCTGTACTGTAACCCACATAGATGATCGGTTCTGCTGAGGTGGGATCCAGTTAAGTCACATCTATGTTAATAAATGACTCGGGTAGATTTCGCAGGCCAAGGTCTCGCTCCTCAATTTCAAAAGACGGCGCTGAGGTGCGAAGCAAATCTCTTTCCGCCTCCAGGCTTCCGTAGGACACCAACGATTACAGCCGAGGGTTTTTGGCGCCCGAACCGCGGACCTGCAGGCCCCAGATAAAGAGGAGGCAGACCGCGTGGTGAGGAAGCAGCACTGACGAGCGCAGTGCAGATCTTACGGTAAGTACGTATACCGATTTATTACTTTGCGTTACTTTCAAACAAGCCGCCTGACGATAGCACGGCCGATCAGCGTAGCCATCATAGCTTAGAGTTAGCCACGGTGTTATCCCAACAGAGCAAAGCTAGCTTTAGTATCAAAGCCTTCGTACACGAGTCAGTGAACCAGTGAGTGCTTACCTCTCTCACAGTTTCCGGTTGTGTTTTGTGCACATTATAGTCAGCTAGCTTTTCCACGAGGTAGCGTCATCACTCATTTATAGGTGATCGGAGCGGTTTAGTCCAGCGTTAAACTTGCTTTTCTCCATTGCTAATGCTAAATCCCCACATCGGGCTTTAGCTTGTATGCTAACACCGCTCCTGAACCTGTAGCGTTGCAGCGGCAATGCAAAGTGAAAGACATAGTATCTCCCATTTACAGGCATTGCATTAAATTGGCTACGATTAGCACGATAGCTAACCCGCGTAACGTATCTCTTGAGCGGGCTAGCTCTGATTTAACATTGTGCACAGCGCTCGGCTAAGCTAGCTGGCTCGGATCCTGAATGAACATTACACCAGTGTTTATGTTTTACACGTTGGCTCGTTCGGACACACGACGAGGAACCTCATATGTGGCGTGTCCTAACTCACAGACTCCGTGACTAAAGTGTGGATTAGAGCAGTATCTGTTTTCCATTTGACTCGAAGTACATCGTTTTAACTGTTTTTCCTTTCTTGTACCGTTTCTGCTTTCAGTGCACAACATGGGCAAGAAGCAGACGATGAAGGGCAAGAAAGATTCTCAGGATCCGCAGGAGGAACCTGAAGAGTTTGTGGTGGAGAAAGTGCTGGACCAGCGTCTGGTGAATGGGAAAGTAGAGTTCTTCTTGAAGTGGAAAGGATTTACAGAGTGAGTTGCCTGCAAAACTTGTTGCCCCCAAACCCTGCTGAGTTGAAAGTGCTATGCTTTTGTCCACATTATGGAAACAGCAGTTTAATACATTGTTTGTGCCTTCATTGGTGAAAGTCTTGAGATCCGAATGCTGAGCGTCCTCCCTCCTCTGCTCCTTTTCAGTGCTGATAACACCTGGGAGCCTGAGGAGAACCTGGACTGCCCCGAGCTGATCTCAGGGTTTTTGGAAGCACAGAAGAACATCACAGAGAAGCCTGCCCCCGTCAAGAGGAAGGCATCGACTGAAGAGCCGGCAGAGACGGAAGCAAAGAAGAAAGAAGTGGTGAGTTGACTTATATTTTAATGACTATTTCATATTCATCTTAACGATGACAATTATTTTCTATGAGGATCATTTGTCCTCCCACATGTCCCATTACCTTGTTGCACAAGACACAAAAATATTGCAGCACCATTGTGACGTCACACCTGGTAAGACGAGCAAAGGTGACAAATAGGGGGGGAATCTATGGAATAACCTGACTCCCTGACCCATCCATAGGGCACCAAAGTTAACTGAAAGGTTTGAGTGTGAAAGCAATGTGAATCATATGCTATAGCCTTATCAAGTCCATTGCACACATGTAGGCCATTTTGATGAGTGAATGTGGTGGCTCAACACTTACTTAAACATTCATTTGTGTTTTTCCATGTAAATAGTCACAGGTCTGTTAATCCTGTATTTAAAAGATATGTTACTGACATTCAGCGTCTCCTGGACTGACCATGGGATCGTTTATAGGCGTCTCAGAACTAAATACAAAATAATACACCAACTGGGCGTGACACTTTTTACTCAAGGTTGTAAAGTTTTTGAGCACGAAAATAACTTAAAGGAATAGTTCACCCAAAATGATGATTCACTCATTATCTACTCACAACTATGCTGATGGATGGTGGGTGTAGTGTTTGAGTCCACAAACCACTTATGGAGTTTCCGGGGTAAACAGTGAAGCAGCCAGGGAGCAGACAAATCCATTACAGCTAAAGATATTAGGGGCTTATCTTCAGACGTAAAAAACAAACATTATAACCCTCCATACTGCTCGTTTTGTGTCATCCAAATGTCCTGCCATTCATATTCGACTTTATAAAAAGGTAATTTATATGGTGTTTTAAGCCTAAAAGTCCACCAGAAGTTTCTGAGAGTCCCTGAATGCACCTCGTTGGAAGATACCGGCAGACATCAATGCTTTAAGACACGGTGTTAATAAACTGGTTTCAATTATTTTTACTTCTGAAGATAAGCCCCTCCCTGGCTGCTACATTGCTTACCCCTGAAACTCCATAGGTGTTTTATGGGCTCAAACACTCACCCAACCCTCTTTGGCACAGGGGTGACTTCATATTAAGTGCATTTTTGGGTGAACTATTCTTGTAGCAGCACCGGCTCACGGGCGGGTCGGTGCTGCCGATAAGCCTCAAACATTGTTATTTACAGAACTGCCTCGTAACGCTAGATACTGATGCAACATATAATTAGAAAGCTAAGATTCTTCCGATTTGACTGATGTAAACCATTTCAAGATCCGATCACCACAGCCGGTACAATTAACGTCTCAGTCAAGACACTAACACAAAAAAAACAATCACAAAGTCGACGTCACTCACCTAAGAAGCATCATATTAATCCACAGATCGATAACATTCCAACGAAAACAGTCTTGGTACATTGCCAAAGGTCCAGACGATCCAATCCAGTAACATAATCAGTCCAAAACACACTATTACATCAAAGAATAGCCACAGTCAGCTGTTGCGTAAACTCAGCGCAGCCAGCATCAAGATGTAAACAACATGAAAGATGTTTATTTGTATAAATTTTAAACCATATGACCGGTTTTGCCTCCTTTATATAAAAGTATGATTTTTAGTGTAAAAGTAGCCTTTTTAGCCTAGTTGGTTACCATAGTTCCAAACGGCCTTTGTGGAAAACGCCTAGACATGCCCTTAGGAAAAAATCTGTGAAATATTAATTTTCTGTGGTATTGATATCAAATTTGAACCACGGCTAGCCAAGGCTTCATGCTCGGGTCCCAGTGTGTTTTCCAG
Source organism: Limanda limanda (assembly GCF_963576545.1). Taxonomy (NCBI): domain Eukaryota; kingdom Metazoa; phylum Chordata; class Actinopteri; order Pleuronectiformes; family Pleuronectidae; genus Limanda; species Limanda limanda. The sequence goes on along the minus strand of NC_083654.1, from coordinate 9,678,426 downwards.
CTCATAAGTCCCAGCTAGAGGCATCTGCTGCTTTAACAAAAAATATTCAGGCGGGAATAAAAACCTTCTACTTCAATGTGTTCCAACTGCTATTACTCAATGTCAGTAGCACTTCAACTGATTCTGACTGTTGGGGGGGAAAGTTCAGAATGTTACCTTTCAAAGAGACCAAGATCATGCATGTACTCCAAATGGTTCAAGAACAGCTTTCAATTTACTTTCGGTACTCCTCAGACAGGCAGTTTAGGCGAATCTCACCCGCTGCTTAAGAGGGTTAAGGGACCCAGTTAAAACATATCAAATTTGATGTTTTCTTAAGTATAGGTATCAAAGAGGACATTTACAATCTACAAGAAAAAGCACGGTACATTAGGGTTTTAAAGGTTAGATAGTCTCCAGAGTTCATGTCTGAAAACGGCTTTAGTGAATCTTTACATCTTTCCCACCTCAGTGTCTGAACTGCACCCAGATATTATTTCACCTTCACCTGGAGGATGTCGCTGGTCGAGCACAATATTTTATGTTTGGTACAGAGAACCACTGCTCCAGTTTCTTGATTGTGCACACGTGTTCTGTTTTCACCATTTACAGGCTGAAAAACCACGTGGCTTTGCTAGGAGCCTCGACCCCGAGCGGATCATTGGTGCAACAGACAGCAGCGGGGAGTTGATGTTTTTAATGAAATGGTGAGTCCAGAAGGAAACAAATCCTCATTTTGGTCTAAACAGCCCAATCTCTAATTTAAATGTAATCATGCTCTCGTCTTCCAGTGTTGCATTTTACATAAAACATTGTGAATTTTTGTTTTTTAGGAAAGACTCAGATGAAGCAGACTTGGTCCCTGCCCGTGAGGCCAACACTCGCTGCCCTCAGGTGGTCATCTCCTTCTACGAGGAGAGACTGACATGGCATTCCTGTCCAGAGGATGAAACTCAGTAAAACCCTCCCCTGGTGTCCCTGCAGTCCTTTGCACCACTTATGCCCTTCTCCTCAGGACTGACATTTCTTCTCTGGCATGCTTTCTAGTTTTAGCCTGCTTAGTTATATTTTGAAGATGTTTGAAGACTTGAAATGTTTGGAAGTCGATGAGAGCCATGTTATTTGTACATATTTGCTGGATGGAGCGAAAACAGGTGATGGTGTTTCTTATTAGTCTTAAGTCTTCCGGTTTCATATTCTGATTAGTTTTGGTGATGGCAGTTTAGAAGCCATACCCACCACTGCCTATAATCCTACCTGGTCAAATTTTGTAAATTTGATAAGCTTTGGTTTTGTTAAGCTGTCAACAACCTCTGGTATAACTCTGTCTCATTTAAGATTTTGTTTCACTCAAGTGATGTTATGTTCTAAATGTGCTTTTGTATACTTTGTTTGTCTATTATTTGAAGTTCTAATAAAGGTTTTATGTGACCAAATCCCACGCATCAATTGTGGTTCCAACAGTTAAGAAAGTAAAATCAATATTGAGATTTAACTATAGTTATTACTTTATTTTTTCTAGATGCATTACAGAAACAATTTGTTTTAGTGAGGGTTTGACACCTCAAGGTTGAAATGGTGCCAGTAAAGCATAGTAAAAATTAATAGTAATAAAGTTTAATAGTGTGATTTGATAGTTTCTGCAGCATTTTCCTGCCGTCTCCTGAATAGTTTTGATGTTTAATCTATCATGGAGCAAGTTTTTCTTCCTCTTCTCTTTCCTGCACATGGAATATAGTATAGGCCCATCTAAACCACATCTTTACCTTATCCCTGTAGGATTTTAAATCTAAGACTTTCCTCTTGTTTGTCAATTTGTCCTTCCTGCTTTCTTTGAATAAATCCTTTCCACCCTCATAGTTCCTTGGAGGTTATGATTATGTAAAACTACTTGACTGATTTCCAAAAAAGGTTGTGGAGTGTTAATGCATCAGCCGAGGAAGAACCCAATAATTTTTTCAAATCCGGGACCTAAAAATATGGCGTACATTTTTTCCTAATTTCTCTGAACAACCATGAATATTGATTAAACTAATTAGGCAAGATTAGGAGTTTTATTGGTGCAGATCTGCAAATCTGGATTTACTGAATTTAATTTTGGTTTCATGGAGGTCTGATGGATTTTGATGTATGTATGCACTCTGCTGAGAGCCATTCTTGGTTATTATTAAATCTCATCACCTATAAAACAACTGAGCTCTGCAGTAATGTACCATGTCCCCAGATTGCACAGCTACCTTCACTGTGCTATGAAGAACAGTCTCATGACTGGTATCAGGCTGAGGGAGATGGACTTGGGACCTTAAGTGCATTAGTGCCGAAGTTTCCATGACAACTGGCAATTTTTCTTTCCATGGAAAAGTCAAGGAGCGTCCCTCCACGGACCAAATGTTATAGGTGTTTTTTCAAGATTGACATTTGTAATGAACAGCGCTAAATTAACATTTTTAATCTAGATATGTGCATATGCCACAAATGCTGTAAAGAAAAGTATATTTAGAGTTTTTTCTACTAGCCTCATCTAGTCATTAATCCAGGAAACCCACGAAATCCTCAAAAAGTGTTTGCATGACAACAGGCCAAAGGTTCATGTTAACACTTTTAAAAGAAATCAAATCAGGTCTTTTCATATGAAATCATAAATCTGGAATGTCGTGATTAAGTCAGAAGTGTTATCAGTGCAGTGCAATCACCACCTATATGCAAATCTTCTACACCAGGAGTAAACCATGATCAAACAAAATCCACATTCTTTAGGTTTATAATTGGGTTTTCTTCATGGTGCTGCTTGGTATAATGGTTGAAAAATGGACACCAAAGCTCTTGAATTACCTTGATTTTAAAATATATAATTTGTTACAAATATAAAAATTGGTTGAAATATGTCTACATTTCAATGTGAGTGAAGGACATGACTTTGTGTTCTCTAAACAAATTAGCAGGACCTAATCTGAGACTTTGTGTTTGTAGTGTTTTCTCCTTCAGCTCTTCTCAGATTGCTCTTAATCAGGCCACTTCAAGCCAATTCATTTATCTAAAGTCTCATAAACAAATAAAAACTGCTTTTCTCTAGCCACTTATCACAGTTTGAGACTGTTGCTAACAGCAGCAAGTGAAGGGACTTATCTGCTGATGTCCCCTGTGATGAAGGGACCTTTATATGCTAATTAGCCTCCCCCTTCTTAACCTTTGCCCCTCTGCCAGACCTTCCCCCTCGGAGTATTTATTACCGGTCTCATCGCACTGATTGGATCACCCTCCTCTTCTTCGCAGAACTGAAACTTGGATTAAACTTCTTTGGACAAACGTAAGAACTCTATGATTTTATTGTTATATAAGTGTAAGCCATATGTACATTGTGGTGGTGGTAGGGTGGTGGTGTGGTTTGGCCTGGGGGCCACAGGGCATGTGCTGCATCAGGAGAGAAACTGCTGGTGTAAGACTTGTTGAAAGAGTAAAAGTGATGATAACTATATAACTAATGGCAAGACTGTGAAAGTTGTGGGTGTTGGTATGGGAGAACGACTATCCCATGATGATAGAATGTCCTTCTAAAGAAGCTTTAGGCCTGTGGCTGTTGTTGATTCGCAGTGTCCCCTTCTTCATGTGGGAAATCAAGTTGCCTGTCCATTGTCAGTTGTTAAAAACACCATGGATCATGAAACTCTGGATGAATCATAGTTAAACTTTGCAACAGTGTTGTCCGGGTAAGCTTTTCTTAAATTCTACAATCACACAATAAAATAATCATATATATTTTTTTAAATGATAACGTATGTATGAATACAAAACGTTTTATAAAGTGATTTATTATGATTTAAATACTATATAAGGATTTTATTTAATATCCACAATTCCTTTGCTATTAATAACAGTTATAAATAAATCACTTACAGGAAGATATTTATTAGCCAGTCAATTGTAGGCTAAATTATTTTTTGGAATACAACACCTAAATCAGCAACATAGACAATAAGAAAGCTCTACAAACCATTCTATTTACAATTATTAGAATATTATCTGTGAATTTCTTGATTTATTGAAAGATTAGATGTTTTGTGGCAATTCAGGCTATGACAGCCACCATAATAAACTTTATGTCTATATAGCAACTTTCAAAAACCAGTTACAAGGTGCTTCGCCGAATAAAATACACAAAGTGCAAGAAAAGCTACATCATACTCAGCAATGCAATACAACAACAGATTCCAGAACCACAATAAAACAATAAAAGAACAACATTCAGACCAAAATATTTAAAATGATAAAAGATAGATACTATCAAAATAAAAAGCATGTAAATACTAGTTCACACAGGTGAGTTTAAGTAGATTGCCTTAGTTTTCTCAGTTTAATGTCTGAGAATTCACAGAATCACACACTGGGATCACATTGACGTCACAGTAGTAAAATGGAAATGAAGACCACAATTAAGCATAAGTTAACAGAAAGGTGGCAAAATCAACAGGAAGGTGGTATTACAGCATTCAAAGAAACGGAGGTATGATGAGAAACACAAGAACCCGCAGAGAGGAAACAATACTATCTGCGTTTTGGTCATTCAGGGTGGAACAGAACACAGGATAGTGTGAGTTTTTCATGAACAGGAAACTTTTGAGCATGTTGTAATCTACTGTATAAAATATGAAGTTGAGAGAAGGGAACTAATACTGAACCTTAAAGAAATAAAGCTACGGTATATTTTACGTAGTTGTTTACGAAGAAGTCTCAGGAGAGAAAAGTTATCTTTTTTTTTTTTAAATATCTCAAAATGACACAATTGATAGAGAGAATATAACTCGATGTGTTATTTCATTCAACTTTATTTTTTGATAGAATGAGTGAATGTTTCCCGATCCACACTCCATACCAATAGGTGGGGTAATGCAACATAACGTTGTTTCCAACTGCCATAAAACATTAAAAAGTGGAAGAAGAAGAAGAAGAAGAAGAAGAAGAAGAAGAAGAAGGCATCACACAATTTTGGGATTCAAACCTAAGACGTAAAATAGACCAAATCTGGCCCCGTGCTTTTGTTTTACCTTTTCAAGTGAGGCTATACTTACAGGTAAAGGTTCAGTGTGCAGAATTTAGTCAAATCTAGTGGTGATGTTGCATATTGCAGCTGAACACCCATCACCTCACTCTCCTCTTCCAAACATGACAGAGAACCTGTGGCAGCCTTGAGTTGTCCTAAAAAAACTCCAAAGGTGTTTTGTTTGTCCAGTTTGGACGACAGTAAAAATCATAGTGGCCTCCGTAAAGAGGACCTTCTCCAGATGTCAATATAAAGTATTCAAATATAAAGGGTCCATTCTAGGGTAAAGAAAAACCACAATTCATGCAATTTAGATGATTTACACAGGAGTGAAAACATCACCAGGATTATTTTTTAATTCGATTTCTGCCAATAAATCCCTTTCACCTAAACCTCACCCACTGGACCTCTTAGGCTGGGCCGATGTGAGACATTATCTTACATGGGTTATTCATGGTTCCAGCTCAACCGCCATTTCCCCTCCTCCCCCTCCTCCTCGTCCTCCTCGTCCTCCTCCTCCCACCAGGTGAGACCATTTAAACCGATGAAGAACAGGTGCGCGCCTCGAAGCTGCACGCCACACGATTCTACCACGCGGGACGTCAGGTCGTTCGCTTGTCCGCGTAGAAAGCATTTTTCCGTAATATTCATGTAACTATATTTATTTCAACACTACAGTTTTTATTCCGAGTCAGTTTTATTGCGCCGTGACGTGCAGCAGCAGGGACCCGGAGGGGGAAAGGTAGGTCGGAGCGGCGGCTTCAGGGAAACATGGAGAGGGGGGGGCTTTATTCCTTATAATAACTGTTTTGGACTTTTTGAATCATTTTTGTAGGCTGTAGTTGGTTTTCGTCTCTCTTGAGCTCCTGATGAACTTCAGGTCCTTTCACGATTGTTAGTTTGTTTGTCGTTATAATGGACAAAACACGTTTTTTCTAATTTGCTGAATTTTGAATCTATTGATTTTCTTCCGGGTTATGAATATCAAATTTAGCTGTCAGAAGGGTTGCAGATGTAACACGGATCAGAATCCGCTTTGTTTGGCCATGTTTGTGTTAACACTTTGTTTGTGTCAACACGCCGGGAGTTTGGCTTCTGATTTCACACTGCGCTCATTTGGATTTTTACATCTTGCTCAACAACACAAAACAACACATAAGTTTTTTTAAAAGTACAAAAATACTTGAGATGTGGTGGATGATGTGGGTTGTACTGTTTCAAATTGCAAAGAAAAGTAGCAGAATATGCAGTATTTCGGGAACACAGTGTGAGTATATGCACACAAATCAACTGAACAAGTGCCACTAAAGTAGTACAATGTGATAAAGTATGAATACTGTATAAAAATTTGGAGAGGGGATGGATGTGAACATTATATGCTATACACACATATGTGTATATATAGATTTTCAGCATGCAGGATTAATATTGACAATACAGTGAGCAGGGTTTTTATTGACTGTGATGATGATCCTCTCATACGTGTCAAACTGTGCATATGCTGTTTAAGTTTAGTCGCTGGTGGAAAAAGGGACTACATAGCTGCTGTGGCTTGTGTTGACATCAATACCTTGTTGTTATGATGATTGTTGTGTTTTTTTTGTTCATAAGATTTATTTCACCAACTGGGTGGAATTGCAGCCCAAAGCAGTGTGTTCGTAATATTGCCTAACATAGTGGCCAGAAAGGAATGAGTTGCTTATAATGAGATGTGTTTTCATGTGATTCTTTTTGCGATGTGTCAGACGGGTTTGGTTCAGAGTCTCTCTCTCTCTCTGGGTAATCTCCAGGACTTTGTCACTGCTTGATGATTTGGACCTAAAGCTTGTAAATGCCATTGTATCTTTTTTGCAGAATGAATAGTCAGATGAGCCAATGTGTTGCTGAAGCCTTTAGATATGCATGTCATGTGACCCCAGTGACTGGGTGTAAAGAGCTGACTGTAGAGAGCTAGAATGTAGAAAGGCTTTCTCGTCATTTGTGTGATTGTTAAAGTGTTTAAACAAGATTTCCTCGCAGGAAAAATCCTTGTTGTTGGCCCTTTGTTCCCCTTAAAGCTGCGTCAGCTCCAAATGTTTTTACTTTTGAGTCTTTAGAGTATTAATTGCCAACTAGGCCGCAGCTTTACATAACTAATCTTGTTTTGAAACATTGAGCTTTGGCTGTTCTCTGGTAATAGAAATGTATCCTAACTGTTGAAATGGCGTGTGGCCATTTGCCAGCACGGGCTGTAGGATTTTATTTGTTGTTTTTTAAAGCTAAAATAAGAGGATTATACGTTGCAACAGATCCTGATCGTTCTATTCAACTGACACTTTGTTTCTGTTTTCTTCCAGGTGTGTACCCATTATGGATGGTATGCTAGATAATCTTTCAAAAGCTGTAAGTGGTCAAGCATGCTCCGTCACACTGCACCTCCTCAGCAATACACCCACGAGTCAATCAGAGATGAGCTGCTGTTGAGAAATCGACATTTAATACCTGGATGCGCCTGTGATTTTTAATCTTGCAGGAGTTCATCAGCATCTGTGTTCGAGATCCAAGGCTCCAAAAAGACGACCTCTGGCACAAGCATGCAGACTACGAGATCTGTTTAGATGTAAGTGCCACCTTTCAAAGGGGGGGGGGTGAAGCTTTCTGCTTAGTTTCGTCTTGGAGTTGTGTTTAACCTCTGTTTCTCTCTTGTAGACCAATAGCATGTGTTTTCGAAAGAAGACCTCCTGTGTGAGACGGCGCTACAGTGAATTTGTTTGGCTGCGTCATTGCCTGGAACAGAATGCTCTGATCATGTATGTTCATACCCGCACATGCTAACAAAACCAGTTCAGTTAATTAGTCCTGCCATAAAATCTACTTTTCATAATAATCTAGTTTTATTGATGTTTTAAAGAGGTGTTGATTCAATCTTGTATGTCAATAACTATATATAAAGTATGAACTATAACTATAATAGTGCCTTTTAAAAAAAAAAAAAAAAAAAAGATGTCTGTAATTGAGTCTACCACTAATTGGAACACAATTTAATAAACGGCCTCAAATGATCAAGTTGAATCAACACCTCGATAAAACAAACTAAACATTATAAACATCATTGTAGGATATCTTGCAGGACTGTTATATTAAACTGCATTAGTTTTTGCCCTTTGAACCTAAATAAACAGGCAACTGTGTGAATTACCTGACATTGACCATAATGCGATTTCCATTTATCACTTGACTTGAGCATGCAAAGTGGATTTTCTTAGATTTTTCTCTTGTATTCTTGTCCAGAGAATTACCCAAGTTGCCACCGTGGAACCCCTTCTTCAGTCTGAAGAACACGGAACAGGTGTCGCAGAGAATGAAGGGCCTAAAAGAGTTTTTGGAAAAGTGAGTAACTCTCTGTGGTTGTTTTCATCTGCATTTGTTTCTCTGTTTACAACCTTACACAAATTACTGGACTCTAAACAGTCTTTTGTCTTAGTTTCCTGTTTGGCATTGTCTCATATCCTCTCTTCTCTAGCGTTCTTCACACACCATTGTTGTTATCAGACAGTCGGCTCCATCTGTTCCTCCAGTCGGACCTCAGGATCACAAAGATCGAAAGGTGTGCCGTTGGTAAGACTAGGTACACGGTGGCCGAAGCCATACAGTGTTCCAACAGGCATTACATTGGTAGAGTATTCGAAAAGGGCTCCTGTGACTCCGACTGCGAAAGGTATGAGCTGACCTGCATTATAAATCAATTCCCTGTCTGGAACTCTTGAGTTGACCCTTTCACCCCTCTTTTCTCTGACTGCAGCTCTTCATCGTCTGGTCTGGGACAAAGTGTGGACACTGTATCGAGATGTAGCCCAGTCCCCTTATTCGGGTCCTATTAGAGACCCAGAGCTTTTCATGACTGAATCCGTGTGGTGGGCTTTCTGAAAAGCAGCAGGTGCACTGCAGTTGTCCTTCCTTCTTCTTTGGACGTACACCATCAATCTACAAACCTGTTTGTGACTCTCTGTGAAGTTCTCCCTGGGTAAACTTCCAAAGAGCAAAAAAACTTTTACTTTTGTGAACTGCATGAATCCCCCTATAAGTTTGTTTTAACCATTATGTTTATTTTTCTCTTAAAGCAGGACCTTATTCATTTGAGTATGATTGCACATTTGAATTTGTTAACGTGTGTATTTGAAAAAGAATATTCATGTTTTTAAAAAATTGATTGTACATTTGCAACACGACTTCTTAAATATTTCCTATGTATATATTTTTATCAGCACTGTAGCGAGGGACATTTTCAATTGCAGACAGGTTTTTTTTTTGGTAAAATATTTGAGGACTTTTATGAAATGTTTGGATAAATAAACTTTTTGAAAAAACACAGAACTTTGTCTTACGCCAGTACATGACTATTCTTCAGCGCAAGTCAAATTTCTACATATAGTGGGACTAATGTAGGATTATTTAATCCTAACCCGAGACATGCAATTTGATGATTTAGTGCTGCCACGCACTGCTTCAACAGCCCAGTAGAGGGAGTGAGGACATCATAGGACCTCAAGCTCCTGAATGTACAGCAGCGGGATGTTGGGCCATTCTGACTAAGTTGATTATCACATTTTTTGCACTGTGGGGCATGTGGATATTATTGATGTACTTAGTTTTAAAAGATTGGTCTATTACGCATAAACATTTATTGTAGTCATATTGAGTCCGTCTACAATTCTACATTACTGCATTTTAAGACTCCGGCTTGGTTAAAATATCAGATGATACTGGTTACGTTCCCATCAGTCATGATGTACTCTTGTGTACTATGTTAATACAAGTGCAGAAAACTGTCCTTCTATACAACAGGAAAACACAGGCCCATACCAACCTTTACCTCTAGTGGCCACTTTATTAGGTAAAGCTCAACTGTAAATTTGACTTCTAAAGATAAGTACTGATACAAAAGGGAAATGAATCAAGTGAAAGAATGGAAAAGCCTTTTATTAGTGGCTAATTCATGGCAATGATCAAAACACACAGGCTGTCATTGGAGAGACTAACCTGACCTGAAGAATGAACAGGACATGCATAAGCCTGGGATGCATCAGAAAGTGACCTTGTAGCTCATTAACATAATAGACAGTGCAGGTGACTCCGATTGGAGGTAAATAACCTTCAAATTTTGGAAATCTCCCATGTTTAGCCATCGGGTGTTTATCTTTAAAAGTCCTGAGGCACCAACATGTTCAGACACAAAACAGCTCAACTGGAAATTTGACCTTTTATACAGATAATATTGTTCAGTCAGTCTAAGTTATTTATTTCTGTTGTAATTTTCCGTGGTGTTGAACTGGACCTTTAAATTGATGAGATTAGGCTGTGATTCTGTCATCTGGACTCTCTCTTGCTACTGGGGACAGTTGTTAATGTCTCATATCTAGTAGATATAAGTGTCTTCAGCACTTTGATATTGACAAGAAGTCGTCCAGCACTGGTCACATTTCAGCCCTGTCGCAGCTTTCCCTGGTGAGACGGACTAATTAAAGAAAGACAGCAAATTAATTTAACTATTACAGACTGCTCCTGGGAATCAGCTGAGAGAAACAAGACAGCATCAAGCTGCTGTGTGTGTGTGTGTGTGTGTGTGTGTGTGTGTGTGTGTGTGTGTGTGTGTGTGTGTGTGTGTGTGTGTGTGTGTGTGTGTGTGTGTGTGTGTGTGTGTGTGTGTGTGTGTGTGTGTGTGTGTGTGTGTGTGTGTGTGTGTGTGTGTGTGTGTGTGTGTGTATGGAGGGGGGCAGTGCACGAGTGCCGGACAGGCCTGTAAATTGAAACCTGATGAAAGAAGCAAAAGACTCATTAAAGGAGACAGCAGCCGCCCCTCCACCCTAAACCGCTGGAGTGACGTGGGCCGTCCCGGCAGTAAACCTGGCCCGTCCCTGGTCTGTCTGTCCCCGTCCCTCTGTCCCCTGGATGGTGCTGTCTCCCTGTGCCGCACCAGCCATAATGAAGCTGTCAGTGACTTCACAGCTCAGCCGCCCAGCTGTATTCATATGGCAAACACACACTCCAGATACATACATAGCCACACACAGTGTATGAAAACACACTGACAGCTGTGACCACAAACACACACACAAACACACACACACACACACACACACACACACACACACACACACACACACACACACACATAGTGCATACCCTGGTGGCAAAGCTGTAGATGAATGACCACTTTCTCTTTTCCTCATCCTCTGTCATTTTCCAAGTCCCACTGGTTTGTGGTTGCCGCTCTCCATCTCTGTTTTGCTGTTAAGGTTGACCTTATCACCACATCCCCCTGACAGGCGAACAGCACGACACACACACGCACACACACACACACACACACACACACACACACACACACACACACACACACACACACACACACACACACACACACACACACACACACACACACACACACACACACACACACACACACACACACACACACACACACACACACACACACACACAAACACACACACACACACATGCATTGTTTGGTTGGGAGCCAGTCAATTTCTTCTGACAAAATGTAACGCTGTGGCAAACACACACATCTGCCTTTTGTCTTTCGCAGGGGGGGGGGAGAGCGTCTCACATTTGGATATTGAGTATTCACGGTACATGTCTATTTCAGCTCGGTAATTTATAACTCAATTTCCAGTGTGCAACGATGCGCTTCATACCTCCAAAACACCAAACAAAGCCCAAACCCAATTGTGTTTCAAAGCAATTAGGGTGTCCAGTGAGTTGTGAACGGGCCACGTTGCGTCGGCTCTGGGCCCGTGTGATATTTTTAATTGTGAATTTTTCTGTCACGTAAGTCAACTCGTGTGCTTTTCGGACAGGTGACCGAGCTCCCGCGGGCGACACATAAAACGGGCGGAGAGCACATCCTCCGCTTTTTGATGCAGCACAGTGGAGGGCCGGTTTTATGCACGGGGGGGGGGGAAGGTTTCCGCCGTATGTGGTGAGTTAAGTGACGAGATCTTATATCATATTTACAGCTGTTTTACGGCCGGGCCTCTTTCTAATGCTTTTCGATATATGTGGCGGCCATCAATATTAGCATTAGTTTATGAGTCTAAATTATTAGCCCATTTAGGGTTTCACCTGAAGCCACTGCAGGGAATGACTTCACCCGCCTTCACCCTGCAAAAGCCAACAATAGCAAAATCCATATGAGCAATTAGCCTGTG